>NC_090813.1:161649509-161949509 GCF_000390325.3 Nicotiana tomentosiformis | reverse complement strand
AAAAATGTCAAATACTTCATATTAATAATATTTAATTTAAATAAAATCAACCTTCAAATAATGCACAGAATAAAAGAAACCAAGTTTAAACTAAATAAGTAAAACAATTAGTAAGAAAAGATCAAACAAATTTGAAGTATATATCTCACATCAATGATGAAGAATATAAAAAGATAAAATAATTTAATAAATGCGCAACAGTGATCTACACAATTTAAAAATATAATCTTTCGCAATTTAACCCGTGTATACACTCGTCACCTCGTGCACACGACTTTCAACACATTTCAATAATCACATCAATACCAATCCTAGGGAAAATTTCTCCCACACAAGGTTAGACAAGTCACTTACCTCGACTTGCTCCAATTTAACCAAGTATTATACTTTTTTCTCAATTTTTCGACTCCGATCGACTCGTATCTAGTCATAATTAATTCGATACAATCAACAAAAATTATAGTAATCACTTTCATAAGAAAATATTACATTTTCATTAAAATCCGAAATTAGCTCAAAATTTGCCCGTGGGGCCCACATCTCGGAATCCGGCGAAACTTATAAAATCCGACAACCCATTCAATTACGAGTCCACCCATACCAATTTTACCAAAATCCGATAACAACTCGACCTCCAAATCTTAAATTTTCGTTTTTGGAAGATTTTGCAAAAATCTTGATTTTTCTTCCATAAATTCAAGGATTCATGATGTAATTGAGTATGGAATCATGAAATATAATCAATATAGGATAAGGAACACTTACCCCAATGTTTTCCCTTGAAAATCGCCTAAAAATCGCCCAAGAACCGTGCTCCAAAAATCCAAAACGAAATGAATGAAATGACCATTTTTGGTCCTTAAGTTTCTGCCAATCCGTCACTAAAAGTCCATTTTTTGTCACTAAAAGTCCAATTTTTGTCACTAAAAGTTCACCAGAAATAGCTCTACCAGTCTTACTTCAATTGATCATAACTTAATGTACAAATGTCCCAATGATAAATGGTTTAACTTTCTGAAAACTAGAATCCACTGACTACAACTTTTATGTTTTGCAATTATTTCGATTCCTTGTGCGTTGCGAGATATAAGCTCCCAAAGTTGGCTTCATGCATCAGAATTTCTGGCAAAATTTCTGGCGAAACTGCTCTACTAGCCTTCATTCAATCCATCATAACTTTCTGTATAAATGTCCAAATAATGCATAGTTTAACTTTCTGGAACCTATAATCCAATGACTACAACTTTCATGTTTTGCTCATTTTCTGATTCCTTATGCGTTACGAGATATAAGCTTACAAACTTGGCTCTACGCACGAAATTTCTGCAACAGAAATTTCTGCAAACAGAAATTTCCAGCACTTTGTCCGAAATCCATTCCGTTTACCTTCCGAAATCTACCTGAGACCCTCGGGACCTTAACCAATTATTCCAACATGTCCTAAAATACCATACGAACTTAGTCGAGGCTTCAAACTACATCAAACAACATCAAAACGACGAATCGCACCTCAAATCAAAATCAATGAACTTTGAATTTTCAAATTCTACATCTTGTGTCGAAACACATCAAATCAATTCGGAATGACTTTAAATTTTGCACACAAGTCATAAATAACATAACTGAGCTATGAAAATTTTCAGAATCGGATTTCGACCTCTATATCAAAAAGTCAACCTCTCGGTCAAACTTTCCAAAAATTCAACTTTTGGCATTTCAAGCCTAATTCTACTACGGACTTCCAAATAAAATTTCGATCACGCTCCTAAGTCCAAAATCACCATACGGAGCTGTTGTAATCTTCAAAATTCTATTCCGGGGTTGTTTGCACATATTTTGACATCCGGTCACTATTTGGACTTAAACTTTTAATTTTTCATCAAAATTCCATATCTCGGGCTAGGGACCTCGGAATTTGATTTCGGGCAAACGCCTAAGTCCCAAATCACGATACGGACCTACTAAAATTATCAAAACACTGATCTGAATCCATTTGCTCAAAATGTTGACCAAAGTCAACTCAGTTGAGTTTTAAAGCTCTAATTCACATTTTAATCCATTTTTCACCTGAAAACTTTCCGAAAAATTTTATGGACTGCGCACGCAAGTCGAGGAAGGATAAATAGTGCTTTTCGAGGTCTTAGAACACAGAATTAATTATTAAATTTAAAGATGACATTTTGGGTCATCACATTCTCCACCTCTAAAACAAACGTTCGTCCTCGAACGGAGTTAGAAAAAGTACCTGAGCTTGTGGATAATTGTGGATAACGGCTACGTATATCATGCTCGGTCTCCCAAGTCGCCTCCTCGACCGGATGACCCCTCCACTGAACCTTTTCGGAATCAATGTTCTTTGACCTCAGCTTTCGAACATGCCTATCCAAAATAGCCATTGGTTCCTCAACATAAGATAGATTCTTGTCCAACTGAACCGAACTGAAGTCTAGCACATGAGACGGATCCCCGTGATATTTTTGAAGCATAGAAACATGGAATACCGGATGACCGGTAAAGAGACTAGGTGGTAGCGCAAGTCTATAAGCCACCTCTCCAACTCTCTCAAGAATCTCAAAAGGTCCAATATACCTAAGGCTCAAATTGTCCTTCTTCCCGAACCTTATCACACCCTTCATAGACGAAACCCGGAGCAATACCCGCTCACCAACCATGAATTCAACATTATAAACCTTCCGATTCGCATAACTTTTCTGTCTAGATTGGGCTGTACGAAGTCAATCCTGAATCAACTTAACCTTTTCCAAGGCATCCTGAACCAAGTCTGTACCCAAAAGTCTAGCCTCGCCGGGTTCGAACCAACCCACTGGAGACCGGCATCGCCTACCATACAAGGCCTCATACGGAGCCATCTGGATGCTTGACTGGTAATTGTTGTTGTAAGCAAACTCCTCAAGTGGTAAGAACTGATCCCAAGCACCCCCAAAATCTATCACACACGCACGAAGCATATCCTCCAGTATCTGAATAGTGCATTCGGACTGCCCGTCCATCTGAGGGTGAAATGCTGTACTCAACTCTACCCGGGTACCCAACTCATGCTGTACTGCCCTCCAAAACCGTGAGGTAAACTGTGTACCCCGGTCAAAGATGATAGATACTGGTACACCGTGAAGTCTGACAATCTCGTGAATATATACCTGAGCCAGCTGCTCTGAAGAGTAAGTAGTAATCACAGGAATGAAATGAGCTGATTTGGTCAGCCTATCCACAATCACCCAAACTGCGTCCAACTTTCGTTGAGTCCGTGGGAGCCCAACAACGAAATCCATAGTGATCCTCTACCATTTGCATTCTGGAATCACTAACTTCTGAAGCAATCCACTAGGTCGTTGATGCTCATATCTCACTTGTTGACAATTTAGACACCGAGCTACATACTCCACTATGTCTTTCTTCATCTTCCTCCACCAATAATATTGCCTCAAGTCCTGCTACATCTTCGTAGCACCCGGATGTATGGAGTACCGCGAATTATCAGCCTCCTGGAGAATCAATTCACGAAAACCATCTACATTAGGCACACATAGCCTACCCTGCATCCGTAATACATCTTAATCTCCAATAGTGACTTCCTTGGTATCGCCGTGCTGAACTGTGTCCTTAAGGACAAGCAGATGAGGGTCATCATACTGACGTTCCCTGATACGATCATAAAGTGAAGACTGGAAAACCACGCAAGCCAAAATCCGACTCAGCTCGGAAACATCCAATCTAACAACTGGTTGGCCAAGGCCTGAACATCCATGGCTAAAGGCCTCTCTGCTACCGGTAAATATGTTAAGCTACCCAAACTCTCTACCTTACGACTCAAGGCATCGGCCACCACATTGGCCTTCCCCGGATGATAGAGAATGGTGATATCATAATCCTTAAGCAACTCTAACCATATCCGCCGCCGCAAATTAAGATTCTTCTGTTTAAACAGATGTTGTAGACTCCGGTGATCAGTGTAGATTTCACAATGGACACTGTACAAATAATGCCGCCAAATTTTTAAGGCATGAACAATAGCTGCTAACTCTAGGTCATGTACAGGATAATTCTTTTCATGCACCTTTAACTGTCTGGACGCGCAAGCAATCACCCTACCGTCTCGCATCAACACTGCGCCGAGACCAATACGTGACGCATCACAATACACAGTATAAGATCCTGTACCTATAGGTAATACCAATACTGGGGCTGTAGTCAAAGCTGTCTTGAGCTTTTGGAAGCTTTTCTCACATTCTTCGGTCCATCTGAATGGAGCACCCTTCTGGGTGAATCTGGTCTTAATAGTTGTTCATAATCAATTACCGAATCATCAATTAACTTCATGTTAACAAAAATCTCGTTTTAAACCTTCACAATAATGATAACGAGATACGAGGCATGAAGACCTCAAAATTATTTACCCAAATTAACGAGTCACATTTAACGCCACCTAGGCGGGCACCTACCTCGTAGGTTAAAAATTAATAATTACCACACGAATTTGACAACTATGCACAGAGAATTTCATATAAGAATTTTCAAATAAGCCTAACAGGCATGACTCCCTATTAGTACTATAGTACAAGTTAAAATTCACAAGAGAGAACTTAAACACAAGAATTTTCCTCACAAGGATCTCGTCCTTATATAACTTCCACCGCAGCTCGTAGCCCGGTTTAAACATATCAGTTTATATTAAAATGCGAGGATCTCGTCCTCGGTTCTGAATCACAAGTAATATGCACATTGTGCCAATTGAAAATTTCCATTTTCTCCTTTTAAATAATTTCGGTTACACCAAATCACAACACATAATGAACCCCATACCGGTAAGGCATATAATTCACAATTTGTAATTAATTATTCGAAATTTACATCAAAATTTACCGAAATGAGTAACAGAAAGTCACATTTAGCCTCGCAGCTCTTATTAGTGACCAACACGAAATGATAGGCGTAGTTATCTCCATAAAATCTCCCAACAGGGGTAAACACATAAGTAAATTATAGAATTATGAAGCTCACTCATAAGTGGAGCACAATAGGAAGACTCGTTTCGATATTGAGAACCGAATCAACTTAAGGAAATTATTCCTTTATATTAAATCGAGGTCGTACCTGTAACGACACCATCTGATGTAGCAACCTCTGCCATACCGTAAAATAAATATATCAACGGCTGGGTCTCCACCTCTAGGATGCCTTTTACCCGTCTGTCCTCCACCCTTAACTGGTCGTGTGGGTGGTGTAGTAACTGCAATGGGGCACGTAGCCTGAGTGCTTTGATGAAATATGTCTCTCCCAAGTTTGGGACAATTTTCTCATGATGTGCCTAGTATCACCGTATTCATAACAACCCTTTTGCGGGTTAGGCTGCTCATATTGAGTCTATGCAGATAACTGGAATAACCATTATAGGAACTCATGTCGGTGGTGCATTAAAAGAACTTACTGGAGCACCCCGAGTAATCCGATGTGCGGACTCGGTTGGCCGACTGCCCGAGCCCCCTCCATAATGATTTATACTTGCACAGTAGAATCCACTAAATCCCCTAGAACCTTGAGACGTCTTGGTCTCCTTAGTTTCCTTTTTTTTTTCTTGATCTCCTTAGTTTCTTTTTTTTTCCACCCCGAACACATTCTAATATCTTGGCAATTTGTACAACTAGCATAAATGAAGTATCAGCTTGTAGCTCCCGAGTCGTACAAAATTTTACGATCATAATTAAGTCATTTAATGAGTCTGTGGACTCGCCCTCTGGTTGTAGGAAGCAAAGTAGGAGTATGATGGGCTAACTTATTGAACTTGATGGCATATTTTGACATCGTCAATGGTGACATGATGCAACCGTTCAAACCCTATGCGCCACGCATTACAGAGAGTCCAGAAAACAAACTCTTTCAAAAGGGTTTCTCAGAACTGACCCAAGTGGGCGGTGTTGCATTGGCTGGTCTGCTCTCTTCATAGGCTTGCCACGAACACCGGTGGAGAATTATCTCTCCCAAGGCAAATTTCTTCTTTTGTTATACTGACTCTACACTATTGAGTTGACCAATTTCTTAACATACTCTTCGACTCTTCTTTGGGGTAACCCTTACCCCTATTTATACACAACGATCACAAAAGTAGAGCTCCATACAGACAAATCTTTTCATGAACCACATAGTCCAGACTCTCGTCAACAAGTGTACTTACTCCGAAGCACCCCAAAATTCGCAACAGTGACGTCCACGCTGAGTAGACCTTCTACAAATTTAGTGTTGTTTCTATAACTCCTTTGATATTGAAGTATAGGATTATTAAGGAGGCGTACATACCGCAAGTCCTAACCTTATCCTCCACAAAATCTCAGGTCTTAAACATGTGTAAATTTTAGGGAACCTTTCAGTACCACATATATACATTTCAAGCCAAAACTGATATAATACATGACCCCGCAATCCAACCATTGGTAGTGGACTCCCCCCACTCGGCGCTAAGTCATAAGTCACAACGTCCAATGGTCCTCAATAATAACCTTCACATCTTGTATAAATTAACCAGACGCCAACGTCCGTTGCACCCCCACATGATTCACTAGGTGATCTCCCAATATGTCCGCATCTTCAGTCGGAACCACACGTTGAGGCAATGTTTGAGCATCTCTAGCTCCCTCATAGTCCATATACGGCATTACGAACCGTCGACACACGATTGATACTGAGTGCGCAATGTCATACACGAGTGGATACAAAGGAATATAAGATATATGTTTCAAGCTAAATCAATGTCGCACGATAAGGAGTCAAAGAAGTGAATATTTCCTAACAGTTCCATAGCCTCTCGAAGATAAGTACAGACATCTCCGTACCGATCTGCAAGACTCTACTAAACTTGCTTGTGACTTATGACACCTATGAACCTAGTGCTCTGATACCAACTTGTCACGACCCCAAATTTCCTCCGTAGGATGTCGTGATGGCACCTAGTCTTTAAGACTAGGTAAGCCTATCAATGCAGAATAATAATAAATATCTGAAATAAATAAACTATAATTCAAACAATTTCAACTCCTAAAATCCGGTAGAAATAAGTCACAAGCTTCTAAGAATTTATTCTTAGTGTCTCTATATGTCAAGGTCTAGATAAAATATAAGGAAGTAACATAAAATGATAGAAGGGGACTCCGGAGTCTGCGGACGCTGGCACATATACCTCGAAATCTCCGTGCGTAGGTAATCAATGACATCTAAGCTGGTAAAATATACCTGGATCTGCACAAAAAGATGTGCAGAAGCGTAGTATGAGTACACCACAGCGGTACCCAGTAAGTGCCAAGCCTAACCTCGGTAGAGTAGTGACGAGGTCAGGTGAGGCCCTACTGGAATATAATAATGGCATGGTAAAATGTTTATCAATGTAGTAAAATAAAATGACATTGAAAATGAATCAAATAGTATGTCACATTTAATGACACCAAATAATTGCAAATAATATCTCGTGGAAATCAAAACAGAATTTCCTTCAACTTTATGAAAATCACAATAATAATCAAAGGCAACTACGGCCATAAATTAATATCAACAAGGGCACTCCCGAGGTACCGCCTCGTAGTCCCAAATCATAAATAAATTCACAATATCTCATTTCCTTATATCGCCGCGGGAGCCTTCACAATTTATTTAAAGAAAATATTTTTCCCGAAATAGCATCCCGCGTTTTAGCCACCCTTATCACACCGCATGACTTCTAGTAGTTCCCCTACTAGCCACGCGTATCAAGCCACCCTTATCTCACCGCATGCATTTCAACACCCAGACCTTATACCACCGCATGCGTATCAGTATCACAATATATCACAATTTGCACCTCAAGTGCTCAAATAATTTAACTTGCCAAAATAATTCAACAACAATATTTTTCCACAATAAAGAGCTCACGGCTCATGCCAAAATAAATCATCAATAATAGTTTTCCACAATAAAGAGCTCACAGCTCATGTCAAAATAATTCATCAATAATATTTTTCCACAATAAAGAGCTCACGGCTCATGTCAAAATAATTCATCAATAATATTCTTCCACAATAAAGAGCTCACGGATCATGTCAAAATAATTCATCAATAATATTCTTCCACAATAAAGAGCTCACGGCTCCCTCACAATGAGTATAAAAATATTCAGGAGTAAATAATATAGGAAAATAATATTTCAAAATCTTTACTACGTTGCTTCAATATCAAGTTTAAAAATGTCAAATACTTCATATTAATAATATTTAATTTAAATAAAATCAACCTTCAAATAATGCACAGAATAAAAGAAACCAAGTTTCAACTAAACAGGTAAAACAATTAGTAAGAAAAGATCAAACAAATTTGAAGTATATATCTCACATCAATGATGAAGAATATAACAAGATAAAATAATTTAATAAATGCGCAACAGTGATCTACACAATTTAAAAATATAATCTTTCGCAATTTAACCCGTGTACACACTCGTCACCTCGTGCACACGACTTTCAACATATTTTAATAATCACATCAATACCAATCCTAGGGAAAATTTCCCCCACACAAGGTTAGATAAGTCACTTACCTCGACTTGCTCCAATTTAACCAAGTATTATGCTTTTTCCTCGATTTTTCGACTCCGATCGACTCGTATCTAGTCATAATTAATTCGATACAATCAACAAAAATTATAGTAATCACTTTCATAAGAAAATATTACATTTTCATTAAAATTCGAAATTAGCTCAAAATTTGCCCGTGGGGCCCACATCTCGGAATCCGGCGAAACTTATAAAATCCGACAACCCATTCAATTACGAGTCCACCCATACCAATTTTACCAAAATCCGATAACAACTCGACCTCCAAATCTTAAATTTTCGTTTTTGGAAGATTTTACAAAAATCTTGATTTTTCTTCCATAAATTCACGGATTCATGATGTAATTGAGTATGGAATCATGAAATATAATCAATATAGGATAAGGAACACTTACCCCAATGTTTTCCCTTGAAAATCGCCCAAAAATCGCCCAAGAACCGTGCTCCAAAAATCCAAAACGAAATGAATGAAATGACCATTTTTGGTCCTTAAGTTTCTGCCAATCCGTCACTAAAAGTCCATTTTTCGTCACTAAAAGTCCAATTTTCGTCACTAAAAGTTCACCAGAAATAGCTCTACCAGTCTTACTTCAATTGATCATAACTTAATGTATAAATGTCCAAATAATAAATGGTTTAACTTTCTGAAAACTAGAATCCACCAACTACAACTTTTATGTTTTGCAATTATTCCGATTCCTTGTGCATTGCGAGATATAAGCTCCCAAAGTCGGCTTCATGCATCAGAATTTCTGGCGAAATTTCTGGCGAAACTGCTCTACTAGCCTTCATTCAATCCATCATAACTTTCTGTATAAATGTCCAAATAATGCATAGTTTAACTTTCTGGAACCTATAATCCAACGACTACAACTTTCATGTTTTGCACATTTTCTGATTCCTTATGCGTTACGAGAAATAAGCTTACAAACTTGGCTCTACGCACGAAATTTCTGCAACACAAATTTCTGCAAACAGAAATTTCCAGCACTTTGTCCGAAATCCATTCCGTTTACCTTCCGAAATCCACCCGAGACCCTCGGGACCTTAACCAATTATTCCAACATGTCCTAAAATACCATACGAACTTAGTCGAGGCTTCAAACTACATCAAACAACATCAAAACGACGAATCGCACCTCAAATCAAAATCAATGAACTTTGAACTTTCAAATTCTACATCTTGTGTCGAAACACATCAAATCAATTCGGAATGACTTCAAATTTTGCACACAAGTCATAAATGACATAACTGAGCTATGAAAATTTTCAGAATAGGATTTCAACCTCTATATCAAAAAGTCAACCTCTCGGTCAAACTTCCCAAAAATTCAACTTTCGGCATTTCAAGCTTAATTCTACTACGGACTTCCAAATAAAATTTCGATCACGCTTCTAAGTCCAAAATTACCATACGGAGCTGTTGTAATCTTCAAAATTCTATTCCGGGGTCGTTTGCACATAATTTGACATCCGGTCACTATTTGGACTTAAACTTTTAATTTTTCATCAAAATTCCATATCTCGGGCTAGGGACCTCGGAATTTGATTTCGGGCATACGCCTAAGTCCCAAATCACGATACGGACCTACCAAAATTATCAAAATATTGATCTGAATCCGTTTGCTCAAAATGTTGACCAAAGTCAACTCAGTTGAGTTTTAAAGCTCTAATTCACATTTTAATCCATTTTTCACCTGAAAACTTTCCGAAAAATTTTATGGACTGCGCACGCAAGTCGAGGAAGGATAAATAATACTTTTTGAGGTCTTAAAATACAAAATTAATTATTAAATTTAAAGATGACATTTTGGGTCATCACATGTAGACAAATCATAAATACAGGGATGAACTTATACAAATTTTCGAAACCAGAATCCGGACCGGTAGCAACAAATTTAAACTACGGTCAAACTTGAAATTTCTTTAAACCTTTAAACCTCTACTTTTCAACAAATTACGATAAATCAAGTTAGGGACTTTCGAATTCAATTCAGAGCATAAGCCCAAGTCCCAAATTATTATACGGACCCACATGGACCTTCAAAATACTGAACCGGGTCCGTTTACTCAAAACATTGACCAAAGTTAACTCAAATGAGTTTGAAAGAATGATTTTGCATTTTAATCATTTTTTTACATAAAAACCTTACGAAAAAAGACACAGATTGCGCACACAAATCGAGGAAGACTAAACGGAGCTATTTGGAGTTTTGAAACACAGAATTAAGGGTTTAAACTCTAGATGACCTATCAGGTCATGACATAATAGATCCAACATGCATTTAAATGAAAAAATGAGTGTAATTACATTGACGTAATAGGCGAGTTCAAAATTATTGGATACTGTACTGGCAAACATGAGCAATTTAATTAGTTAAGTTAGTTGTATAGCATTTGTAATATTTAACCACTATTATAATTTTACCAAATAAGAATTCTATTTTCAAGAAGTAAAAAAATTGATCTTACATTTTATTTTTGAATCGTGTTTGTAGAATGATTAGTGTTATTGACTCTTTCCAACTACCTTTCTCTCTCTATCTCTCTTTAATTTCTATAGTTTTAAATATTTTCTTAGTTATTTATTCTAATTATTGATTGTAATTTTCAAATATTATACAAAAAAAGAATGATTATATCTAATAGTACTATTTATTAGAATGTAAAATTATTTTTTAACACAAAACTATTGTACGAATGATATTTGATTGAAGAGTAAAATGATAGTTCAAATTATCATGGACATTTAGATCTATCAACTGATTATTATATGTTTTCTTACTTTGTATAATAGTATAAATAAATAGTGGATAGATTTCTTATTTTATCTTCTTTAAATAGTTCTTTTTTTCACCATCTTCTCTAGAGAAGATCGATTAAAATTCTTCTCATAAATCTCTCTTATATGACAAAGCCTTCAATTATTTATGTTGATGAGTTGGTGCTCTTTCTGTATGAGAAGATAGAATTTGCATTGGTGCCCAGATTCAATTGAAAAAGTAGAAATTGTTTGTAAAATTGATTGTTAACAAATTTAGCAAATATCAAATTATTTATTTAATGGAATATTCTAATTCTTAAGGATATAGCAAGAAAAAGCAAAAAAAAGAGAACGTGTTTAGGACAACTAAAATATTGCCGAATACAGATGTTTTGAAAAGTGCAATTAATTTAATGTTATGATTTTCTACATAGTTCAAATAAAAAAAGGTTTAATCATTAAAAGTTTAGTTAAGTTTAAACTCCTAAATATTAGGAAAATAATTTAAATAAAAATTTTGTCTAGTGTAAAATCTATTTTTAAGGGATAAAAATGGCGAACGATATTTTGTTAAGCACATTCGTGCTTTTAATATAGTACCAGTCTTAGCGTATGCGCGTTGTGCGCGTCCCTCGTGTTAATGAAAATAGATTTTTAAAAATAACATAAATAATATTCAAAAGATGTGTTTGCATTATAACATAAAACTTAACAAAAAATTATAAGTTCCAAAATGATAAATATTAATCATATTTGGGAGTTTGATCTACTCTAGTAGTTCTTCCTTCCGTTTGTTCTCTTACTTGCTTTATTCTAGAAAAAAGTCATAGGAATAGTGTTAATCTCTCTCCCCCTCTTTTCTCTTTTTTCCCTTTTTAGAATAAGGGAGGAAAGAGAAAGAATAAAAAAAGTGGATTCAACATTCGGGCTCAAGCTGAATATTAATAATAGAGGAATGGGGGTAATTGAATGGTAAAAAGACCGTTCAACTTTATTTGTGCACTTACAAAGGTGCATTGCATGTATATTTCATGTTATTTACTACACAATTTATGTTAGATATTTTACCAAAAATAAAAATTTCTTTACCTATATTCTACTCATTTTAACGGGACCTCTAAACAGTAACCTTATTCTATTTATACCTAAGTAATCACATAGGCATCCGAACTCAATTATTATTATCATTTCTTATAAATCTTTAGGTCAACCGTTATCTTATTTTACCGATAATTTCTTTCTAAAGTACTTTTACTTGCGGCTAATTACATATATACGTTATTTTCCTATTCATGTTTTTTCTGTACAAAATATTGATCAATCTTTTTACCATTTAAAATAATTTCACATTCTGAAAAGATTGTCATTTAATTATTTTCTAATATTTAGACAATAAAAGTGGACAAATTATTTTTAGGTATACTTCAAATTTTAAGCCCTTCTATTGGTCAAAGTAAAAAGAACGTCCTAATTGGTAAGTTTAAATTCATATCACCTCAATATAATACTTCCATATTTTTTTTAATCAAAATTATGTATTTGCATGCACTTCTTTTACGTGCTTAACTAAAATAATTAAATAATAATTGTTATGTCGTAATTGAACTATTTTATTTTATGTCCTAATTGTTAACTAAAGTTAACATTTAAATAAGAAAATGATTTATATAAGCAAACATTTTCTTGATTTAGTATTCCTAAATATTAGGAGTTTCTACATAATTCAAATGAGGAAAGAAAATTTTAGTTGATTTCAAAGTCCTTAAAATTAGAAAAATTATTTAATTACAATTTTGTCAAATGTAAAACTTATTTTTAAAGGGTAAAAAAGGCGAACAACATTTTGCTAAAGGGGTTTCGTGCTTTTAATATAGTGTTAGTCTTCGGGTACGCGCTTTGCGCGTGTACCTATGTTAATGAATACACAAATTTTAAAAATTACATACATATTATTAGATAATTTGTTTGAGTTATAAAATATAATTTAAGATTTTTTTAAAATAATAGATATTATTCTCATTTAGTTAGCTTAACAAATAAAGGAATTTTATTTAGATGCCTTATCATTATTTTTTCCGGACTTATATCGAAACTTATGAAAATTGTTAATATTTCCAATTCTTTAAAGATTTATCAAATAACACAAATTAAAAGGGCTCCAAAAGCGGATGCGATCGGCCTCAGAGGAGAGGGGCTCCAAAAGTGGATGCGATCAGGCAATTGTAGCTTTGAAGGGAGAGTTGAGCGGAACCAGGCATAAGGAGCAACAATCACTACTGATAGTTCCCGGACAAAAATTGGGGGGAAGGGCAAAGGAAAGAGCAATGGAAAACCTATCTTTCTACTTTTTCTTTCTCGTCTGAAGACCTCTTTTTTGCTTCGGCCAAATACTTTTTCTCTGGCCCAAATTCTCCATTTTGGTACACACCAAAGCATTCTATTTCGGCGGATTGAAAGAGCCATCAACCACTATGATCGATCTCTTGGTCTTTTAAAAATATGCGAATAAAAAATAATTGGCATTATACCTTCTAAAAATTTGATAGTGACAATGTAAAGTTTAAAGAATGACTAATATTTTACAAGAAAAAACTTATTATAAAAATTATAGCGAGACGTTTTCATTAATGGGCTGAATGAAAGAAAGAAACAAATGACAACTCATTTATAATCTAGTTGCCTTCTATAATTTTACCTTATTGCTTAAAATTTATTTTTTCCACCGATTTGAATCTTCATTTTTTATTATTATTAAATTTACTAAATTTTATGATTTTTTTCACTGTTGATATTCTTATTACAAAAATAAAATTTATGTACTTTAAGTGTTTGGTAAATTTAACAAATAATATTTCTTATATGATAAATTTGTAAAATAATTGAATTGGATTCGTTTGCTAATTAGTTAATTCAATGACTTAATTATTTATTCTCAACATTAAAAGAAATAACTTAATTTTTATTAATTTAAATTCTGAATATTTTGCTCATTCTAATTTTAAAATATATGAGAATAATTATAATTTTCCAATAAGAATTCGATTTTCAAATAGTAAGAAAAATCATATGTTTTGAATCTTTAATGTTTTCAGAATTCGTTGTGTGTTTGACTCCTACAGAATTTTGCTAACTCACGTTTTAAATAATAAAGAATCTTATAGGAATAGTTCAATACAACTCTAATATTAATGGGATTTAAATAAGGAAAATTTTAATAATAAAAATTTAGTTGATTTTAAAGTTCTAAAATTAGAAAAATAATTAAATGACTATTTTATCTAGTATAAAATCTATTTTTAAAGAGAAAAATAGGCGAATGATATTTCGCTAAGAGCTTTTATGCTTTTAATATAGTATAAATAGATAGATATAAATTTTAATGCTCTAATGAGATGTACAATTGCTCCAACTACACCAAATATGGTTATGATATTTTGGGACGGTTCTAATTAAATATGTCAAAATATTATCGTAACATTTCAATAAACGGAGAGGGAAGAAACCAAAATTCAAAAGAACAATTTGTTAAAAAACTTATTTTGCCTGTTTTTTCGCTTTTGGTTACCAAATTAGCCGATAAGTCTAACAGAAATAAACTAAAAAGGTGTAAAACTTATGTATAATTTGGATTTGGCCAACGATTAAATTGTATTATATTTAACTTAGAAAAAAAAATTGCCTAACGGTTCCTGACATGGTTTAAAATGGAAACTTAGAAGTATTTAAGAAGAATCCTAATATTTAGAATCTTGTACATAGTTAAAATAAGGAAGTATTTAATAAATAAATTTTTAGTTGATTTTAAAGTCCAAAATTTTAAGGAAATAATTAAATGACTATTTTGTCTAGTATGAACTCTATCTTTAGAGGGTAAAAAAGTCGAACGACATTTCGCTAAGGGCCTTCGTGCTTTTAATATAGTATATATATAGTATAGTATAGTATAGATAGATATAGATAGATTAGCCATACTTATTTTAGCATGACTTAGTAGTTTTAGATTATGATCATTTTTATTATGGTTTATTAATTAGCAATATTTATTTTATGCAATTTCATTATCATTATTGTTGCATACTTTTGTATAATGTCATGACTTATCTCACATTTTGTATTATTTTCTTGAAAAACACCTTATATTATTATATCTCACTAGACTAAACAACTATTTGGAACGCAAGTTATATGTTCTGTGCTCTAAAGACTTTAGAGAGAAAAAAATCGGAAAACCCCCAAAAATCGAAAAAACCTAAGAAAAATTGAGATTGAAAAATCCAACTTTTGTTGATTTCATTTGGTTTATAAATTTAAAAATCCAACATAATTGATTTAATTTAATAATTATAAAACCCGAACCACCTAAAGTAGATCCCTAGCCATCTTTATAATGCATAGAAGTAATTCATTTAGCTTTTAAACTAAAAAATCTCAAATATGAAATCCTCTAACATTTCAATAAGATAACTGTTATAACTACTAATAGAGCTAAAGCATCCATAACCAATTGAAAACGTGGTAATAAGCAAGGTAAATCCTTGTGATGAATTACTGCTGCTGCTGCTATAGTAACAACACATTCTTGATCTTCCTTACATGATAGCACAACCCTGAGGATTATCATCACTAAAATAGCTAGGTGAGTAAGACATCGGCGGCAGCGGTGGCGGTGGGGGGACCGGCTCACCATATTCTGGTGGAGGCGGCTGAACCGGTGGCATAGGTGGTGGTGGTGGTGCACGGGGATCATTGTAATTATAATAATAGTCATCAGCATAGTCACGGAAATTAATCCTATAAGTCCTTGACTGTTCCATCTCAATGTTTCTTAACCGACGCATTCTTGAAAGTCTCTCCAAGTCATCCCAATTATATCCTCCTCTCAGTTGGCGCTGCGGCGGCGGCTGGCGGTGATAAGGATCATTCAGGTGGCGACTTGGTCGTGCAACTACTTCCCCTGGTGGCCTCCCATCCGACTTGTAACATAAAGAAAAGTTTGCATATATTACAGAAAATCATGAATCTAATATATCTAAATACTCCTATAAATTTTGAGTTTAGTTTTTATAGACGGAAATTACATGGCCACCTATAAGATACTTATATGTAACCATTACTATAGCAAGTTAAGACATGCTTTAGTTAAAAAAACAAAAGTTAAGACATGCTGTAAGACAAAAAATATTTATATCAATCAATATAAGTTAAATACATAAAATTTTAGGGTTCAAAATGGCATCAAAAGTACTCTATGATGTTGTAACAGTTAACGTTTGATGTTATGGTTCAAATAATTTGTCTATGCTATTTAAAATTCGTGTGCACACATTTTTTGTTAACAAGTATAAATTTTTAACAATAAAATGTTGTATGTATTTTGTTATCACATGTACCTTATATTTTAGTTTAAGTACAAAATTATTTTTTCTTTTTCATGGAAGAAAGACGAATTCATAGCAAAATTTGCACAGGAGACTATAATAAGTGAAGAGCATTTTTACCTCAGGACCATCCATAATTAGCTTGTAAAGTTTTGGAGTACCACAAAATTATCGCAGCAGTGTGTTACCCTGCAGACCTCACCTATAGGCTATAAAAAGGGGAGGTTGTTAAAAAGGAAAGTGAATAAAATATATAATTCATTTATTTATGATTACTATAGAAAAAGTCTGAAAAATATTTAATTTACATACGGATAATAGCAAAAAATTACAAGTTGGAATTTGCAAGGGATGGAATTTCTTTGATGTAATACAAACTAACAAGCAGTGGAAAAATGGTAATCGAAGAAAAATTCGTGTATTGTAAAAAAGAAATTAAATTGTAAGATGAAAAAAAAAACAGTCAATTTATATTTTATTTAGTCTGACTACAATCAATATGTATAATCCATTTGCACAGACGTTAAAGAACAAAAATAGTGTGACTCTTTTGACCCAAAAAAAGAATTCCATGTACAATTTATTCCTTTAGAAAACATGCTTTTGGGTGTTAATGCATTCTAAACAATAAGTTATAAGACACTGAGAAGAAAAAAAAAAACAAGATAATAAGTGAAAAAATTGGTGCTCTCATTTTATATGATAAAGATTTCTTTTCCTGGCGCATTTATTTTAAATATTCTATAAATTTTGAGCTCCACTTTGTAATAATTGCGACAAGAAAACTATAATCAAACATCTTATTACTACAAAACTATAACTACTTCTCCTTTTAGTGAAGAAATATGTTCTTATTAGCTCATAAAATAATATCTTATCGCATATAATAATCAAACATCAGCCGATCAATCATTAAATAATCATATAAAAGCGGATTAACTTCGTAGGTAATTTGAAAACACAGGTCCATCTTTGAACTACATTCAACAGAAGAAATTATCAGACATGGAAAATAAGATAATACACAGACTAACTGCAATAAACTAAGCCAAATTAAATACGAGTAAGGTATGCAGTTATAATGGTAAGGAATTGCCCTTCAGGATCGAAGTTGCATGAGAAGCTTTCAATGAAGACGACTAGTAAAGTTAGGGTTCATATATAGTTGTGTATATAAACGATTAATTGATACTACTATCGACCTTGATTAATTTTGGGAAGAATATCTCCAAAAATATTTGGCTAATTATTGATAATAAGGAAAGAAACATTTTAAACTTTGGCTTCCATATTTAAAAACAAAAAAACAAAAAAAAAAGTATGATATTACCAAGATTTCTCCTAATTTCTACCAATATGATTCGAACGGAAGGAAAATTTGCCGTGGAAGGAGAAAAAGAGAACAACGTTGGGATGACTTCTTGTCTTTTTATTTTCTCTCTTTTTGCTGTTATTTTTTTTTTCATTTTCTTTTTCCAGTCGGACAAGATCTTATTTTATCTTTAAAAAGGGAAAAAGAAGATTTCAAAATTAATGATATCAAAGTTGTGAAAGAGACAGTACACAAAAATATCTCAATGAAAATCGAACGGTTAGCAACTAGCTATACCTTAAGAGCGTCTATATTCTAACCAATTTAACTTAGGAGTTTGTTAGACAGCTAAAAGCATTTGTGGTCGCATTGAGTATTCAAAATATGTAACTACTACCCTAGAACGAATAAATTAAAATAACTCGTCTAATATTTTGTATTTGAAAAGAAAAAACCTACTTAGCTTCATCTTTTGGGTAAATACTTACTGAGATCGAATATGTATACAAAATCAAGAAATTTAACCTTAGTAGTTAAAATTAAGAATGCCATATGAATTAACCTTGGTTAAGTGATAAATATATAAATATGCAAGACATATAGCTTGTATTTTTTATATAATGTAAATAGCGGGTACGAGTAAATTTTTACCCATCTTTTAATGCCCCATGCCAAAATGTAAAACCCCTTAAAGCTCTTTATTTAATTTTGGTGAGAATGATGTGATTTTGTATTTCGGATCGTTTGGAGGTCAACAAAACCTTCGAGACTTGTTAACGAAAGTGCAAGAGATCATTGGACTAAACAAGAACGTTAGAGTGACTTGAAAGTGAGAAAAATGAAAAACATTAGCATTTTCGGACCTAAGCCGGAAAAAATCCTAACTAGCACTAGGTGCCCATCATTGTGTGGCACGAGGTGCTAGGCAAGTTTGGGCTCAAATGGGCAAAAATTCAGGTCTATGAAAATCCCTCTCGGCACGAGATCCCTTGTGCCGTGTGGCACGAGGTGCTAGGATAAACTCTGGCATGTGCAATTCTGCAACGCAGAGTATAAAATAAAAGCTGAAAAAAGAGAGTTCCAAAAACTGAAGCCAAGACGTCTTCCTCAGCCCCAAAATAAGTTGGATCAATCCCTCATCATTCAAGGTGAGTTTTAATATGATTCAATTTAAATTATTACTCCCCATTATAGATTGTAATGGGATTTCATCTTGAAATTACTAAATTATCAACAAGAACTCAAGAACAATTTTTACTAGCCTAGGGTTTCACAATTCAAGGGAATTTCGTAACCTGCTTTCAACTATAATTTTTAGAGAAGATAAAGGTTGATGTTTATTCCTAGAAACTACTACGAAAATCTCGATTAACTATGAACCCTAAAATTGAGAAGAATTAAACCAAGGGTTTCTAAAGTTGGAAAATTTAAAACTTTTAGAATTGATTCTTGAATTAACTATATAGAGATTGATTTAGTGAATTCAATACTTTGAATTAGAGGAACGAAGGTATTCGAAAGGAAGAAATCAAGGTGAGTTGATACAATACTTTTACTAAAGTTAGCTTCTCATAAAGTTCATGTTGCATAAAGTTGTCAAATTGAATAGAATGTTAATATGGGTTCTGACTAGAGCAAGTGATCTCCCATTATCTATTAAAATTGCAGAAAACTGTTTAGATTATTATCTTGCATGAGTTTCCAAGTATTGCTAAGTGTTCCATATCCTATGTCTTATGCATTTTACATGACTTGTATATGGTTTCAGATTATCATGAAATGCTGAAATTTATTTCATAGAAACTAATGGAATTGTTTGATGGGAACTGAACAACTATCAATTACTTGACTTATGTTTTTTTTATCAATTACGCCGTATGGTGGCATAGCCCTATCATTCAACCAACAAAGAGTACAAAAATATGAAGGGGACCTATGTTGTTACCTCGCACAAAGGAGGCAGCGACTACCCCTATTTACTAACTATTATGCATTACATACATAAACAAAAGTGCTCTGTGCAGTTTGGCATACTACCAATCAACAAAAACTCTTCACAAAATTGTATTCTTCCTATGTTTATGCCTTAGTGACACCATCTAGATGTAATCCAATCTGTAAGGTCCAACTGCAGAAGAATGCCACTAGAAGAGAAGATTACTACATCATCTGCATATGCAAGATGAGTAACCTGTGGACCACTTTGCACCATGCTAAATCCCCTGAACTGATTAATATGAGGTAACTGATTAAGCATAATAGAAAAAACCTTTGCCCCTAGAATAAAGAGAGATGGAGACAAGGGGTCTCCTTGTTTCAAACCTCTAGTAGAATGAAAGAATCATTTCCTACCCCCATTAATAAGCACAGAGTACCAGGCATTTAAAATAGACCTCCAAACTAAATCAATCCAGTTCTCTGAAAATCCAAACTTTCTCAATGCATTCAACAAGAACTTCCAGTTGACCCTATCATAGGCCTTAACTATATCCAGTTTAATGACAGTGTTCTCTCCAAAATTCTTCTTGCCAATACCATGGATAATCTCCTGAGCTAATAAAACATTTTCTGTAATGGATCTTACTTTTAGAAACCCAGTTTGATTGTCCGAAATGATCTTTGGCAATATGGAGTTCAATCTAGAACTCATAATTTTGGAAATTATCTTGTTAGAGCAGTTACTAAGACTAATCGGTCTCATATCATTGAATGAAGAAGGATTCTCAACTTTAGGTAGTAAAATAAGGCATGAGCTAGTAAAGAATCAGCTAAGTTCTTCTCCACCAAAATATTGCTGGATAAACTCTATCAACTCTAGCTTGATGATATCCCAACAACTTTGGTAGAAAGACCCTTCAAATCCATATGGTCCTGGAGAACTATTCGAATTTAGATAAAAAACTGCTTTCCTAATCTCTTCTTCATCAGGGATGCTACAAAGCCTAATATTATTCTCATGAGTAACCTTCTGATCAATACAATCCAAGTGTTGCAGCTCTGGTTCTCCTTCATCTTTAAACATACATGAAAAATATTCCACAACCTCCCTAGCAATATATTCCTCCCTATTGATCCATTGCCCATCATATCTTTGGATTCTCTGTATAGACGCCCTTCTTCTTCTTTCGTTGATGATTGTGTGAAAATATTTAGTATTGGAATCTCCCTCCTCAATCCATTTGATATTTGCCCTCTGCTTGAGGATAAATTCCTCACATTTTAACCACTTAGTGTGTTCCGCTTCAGCTTTGTGCACTTGAGGTCTGAGGTCTTCAACATCATTATCAATGTATTCTATTTCAAGATCTTGCGTTTTATGCTCCCATTCTTTGACTTGATCAAGGACATTCCAAATTTGCTTTCTGGACCACTGACTAAGCTTGGTACTAACTTGTTTTAGCTTGAGTTGTAGTCTTCTCATGCAGTTTCCCCCAATGTCTACATTCCATGCCTCTTGCACAATCATTTTAAAATTTGATTGGTCAGTCCAAAAGTTCAAGAATTTGAAATATTTGATAATAAGCTATTCTAAAGTAGAACACTTCACTAGCATAGGTGTCTGGTCTGAACCCATGCTTGCTAAATGTTCTATATATAAAAGAAAATTTGTCAGTCCAGTGATGATTAATAAACATCCTATCTAGACTTTTCCAGATTTTTTGATGCCTTCCCCTTGCATTACACCAAGTGAACCTCAGACCTTTGTAACCTGCATCCACCATACCACAATCCTTCATACACGATATAAATTCCCAACTCTTCTCCATTCTGTGAGGATTGCCTCATTTCTTTTCTTCTAGACTCATAATTGCATTGAAATCTCCACATATGCACCAAGGATCATCAATATAGTTGTTGTAATGTATCAAATTATCCCACAAAGGAATTTTTAGATATTGTTTAGATTTAACATATACTGTTGTGAACCAGACAACTTCACCGTCATTCTTCCTGGTAGTCTTGAGTGTAATTTGTTGCTCATTATTCTCTGCCACTACTGCATCAAATTCAATTGACCATAAGAACCATATTTTTCCATTACAATTTGCATAAGAGCTTTCGAAACCCAAACCTCTTCTATATTTGTCTATTTGCTCTGCTTTAACAAAGTGTTCTTGTATAGCTATAATTTGAATTTTATGAAGAACTGTTAAAAATTTCAACCTTTCAAAAGCCCCCTTGGACTTTACTCCTCTAATATTCCAAATGATTGTGCTAATCATTAAGAACATCAAAAGAAACTTCAACACTTTGAGTTGCTTTCCCCATAGCCCTTGCGATCGGGCGAGGATTTGGCATGCCTTTGTGACCTTCATGTTTACTTTTGCATAAATTCCTTGGAGATATGTTTCATGTATCGGTGAGCTCCTTCCTTTGTTGTGAAACAACATCCTCCATAACCTCACCTTTCCATGAGGTTTTAGGCGCTAAAGCTTCAATAAGAGCCTCTTCATCGGAAGAATTACATTCTTCATATTCGTCCTCCGGAATATCTTCAGTTTCACTCTCTTGTTCTTCTCTATAATCAGAATTATAATCACTCGAATCCTTCACCTTGTCATTAATCATCCTATCAGTAACAACATTTGGTTCCAGAATAACCACTTGAAGTGGAACATTCACAGCAGGACTAGGATTCCAGAGTTGGACCTCTAAGTTAATAGCTTGTACTTCAGTTGTCTTAGAAGATCTAGGCTTTAATGTTTCAGAATTCTTCTTGTTAGAACTAGATGGTATCCTCTGCTTAGTTGAAGCATCAGACTTGCTCACCACTTGCCTTAATTCCTCATTCTCTTGATGTTCACATGTCACTTCTGTCTCTTCACATGTCTCTTTTTCACTTCTAGTTGCTAAAAAGAGTTTGAAATAGGAACAAGACTGTATGTAATGTTGGGGATATTAGATCACACATTCTGAACTATGTTGTCTTCATTAATCTTTCCTTCTGCACTAGCCTCTACCACTACAACATTATTCTTTTGTAGAAGCTTTTCAACAACTTCCTTAGCTTGTTCAATTTTTTGTTGTTGACAATTACTAGCAGATGGTCTTGCTACCCATTTCATCTCGTCTTTCCTCCGCAGTTTAGTTCTAATCCCTTGTTGGATTCTCTGTCTGTTTATCACTTTCTTCTTCTGTATAGTTGCCCCTTTATTACCAACAGGTAGTTGATGAACCTGTGATAATTTCTTATTCGCCAGTTGAGAGAGCTTAGGTATATCACTAGTGGATGCAATTACCACTTTGTGATTGCCCCTATTATTAGGTATAACATTCTGCTTGGCAGAGATCACATCAGTATTAGCTACAACTTTAGTATTAACACTTGTTGTTGCTTTGTTAGACACAACATTGTCTCCAACTAGCTTCTTGTCATCTTTTTTGTTGGGTGCTATGCATACCTCCTCCACATGACCTTGATGTCTACAAGCATAACAGTAATCTAGAACAAAGTCATATTCAATATTTTGCCAGAATCCACCCTTCTCCTCTCCTCCTTCCTCCTTGATACTCACCCAAATTGAATCTCTCCTCTGTATGGCCAAGTCAATCTCAACCATAACTTTTGCGAAATTTGGCCTCGATTTAACATCCGTAGCTTTATCAATTTTTAGAAGAGTTACAATTGGGGACGTGATCCGGAACAATGCATCCCAATTGTAGTAATGCCATTTAAGGCCAGGTAGTGATATCCAAATGGGTGCCAAAGATGTCTCTTTTTCCGGATTAAAATCTATGGTCCAAGTGACCATTCTCATGAAACATCCCAAAACCCAGAGATTCCTTCTAGAATAGATATTAACATAATCTTTCTCAATTGAAAAATCCATAATAATATATTTAGAGTTATAGTGGCCAATTTTCACAGTACCTATAAGTGAAAACCTAGCGTTGAAATCCCTTCTGATATCGTTTAAGGACGATTTTCCATGCGAGAATTTTCCAACAATAGTAAAACTACAAGCTTTAGCCAATTCTTCCTCCTCTTGTGGTGAAAAAATAAGCCTGTTTTCCTTTATGCAACTCTGGTGGTCTGAATTTGAGTTTCGTCTTCAATGTCGGAATAGCCACTGTAGCAGCATACAAGGTATTCTGGCCGTGGTTGATATCAGAATTACTAGGTGGATCATTTAGGTGTTCACCGGAAGACCGTAGCTGGCCTCCAATCGGTAGCGCGTTCATCTCGAAGAAACGATATTTAGATTGAATTTTGGGGGCGCGTGAGGCGTATTCCATTAATTTCAAGTAACTTCCTTCAGACCTTTTTTATTCAACATTAGAAATGACAATAGTGTTTGATATATGACTTGACTTATGTGATTAATGAATTGCTCAAAACTGTGTTGTGAGTCTCTAGATCTCTGAGACAGGTTGGTAGCCCTTGGTGGCTTACGATATCTCGAAATTACTCGTATTAGAGTAGGTGATTAGTGTATCATTGGTTTGAATACTATGATGTCATGCCCCAATGTCATGACCCAGAATCACCATCAGGTCGTGATGGCGCCTTACTCACTTGCTAGGCAAGCCAATCATAACAATAACAGTTCAAGATAATGAATTACGAAATAATTATACAAGTCTAAAAGCTAAAATATCATAAATAAAAACTATGATGATATAACAAATCCCCTAGAACTGGTAATACATAGCGTGAGCTCTACAATAGGAGTACAAGTATGATAATATAAAAGTACTGTCTGAACAACAATAATAGTAATAAAAATAGAAACAGACATCAGATCTGCGGACGGACTGCAACTTTACCTTGTCTCTCAACAATTCGGCAGTGATCCAATACAACTTTCAACTAGGTCCCACACCTGGATCTGCGCAATTAAGTACAGAATATAGTATGAGTAAACCCGACCCCACGTACTCCGTAAGTATCATGAATAACCTCAGAGAGGCAGTCGTAACAATCATCAATGATACTCACGTGATAAAATACATACAAGTCATGAATACATGCTAACACGCAGTAACAATATTAGAATCTATGCCTAGTTGCATGTAAAGCTCATGGTGTACATAGAGGAGATATGCACGAACATTAATAGGATAACAGTTCAGTATATAAATGAGATATGCGTCAAAAGGCAAGCGACATTACATAACGAGGAATATATACAGAAGATATGTATTGTGTATCATTTCATTAACAGAAAATGGCATATAGAGAAGATATGCATAAAGAGGCATGTATAAAAGTACAGAGCCAACATATAGAGAAGATATGCAGTAAAATTATGTACACAACTAACAAATTTTGCATATACAGAAGATATACAAAAATCCAACACTAATAAGTTTTCCGTAACCGCGTGTACGTCATCAAGGAGAAACATGAGAGGACGACCTTAGGGGATGGATCCTTATTCACACGCTGCATAGACAACTCACGTGCCATAATAACCACACGGACAACTCACGTGCCACAATCAACTCAACCCGCACGGACAATTCACGTGCTGTCAAACTGTCATGACCAAAAATCTCACATGTCGTGATGGCGCCTATCAAAATACTAGGCAAACCGACAACTCACAAATAACCATGCATCTTTAATTTAAAACATACCGAAACAAGCTTAAATAGTGAAAATCTCATAATAACTGATAAGAAAAGACCGCAACTCAATACAAAATCCCCCAAAATTCGGGTGTCACTGAGTACATGAGTATCTAAATGACAACATAGTCTGACTACTAGAACACTGTTTAGAAAGATAGAACAGTACAAATAACTGAAAAGAAGGAGAGTCAAGGTCTGCGGACGCCAAGGAAGCTACCTCGATAGTCTCCAAATAGATAAAGCTCCAAAGCTAACAACCATCGTGCCCAGAAGTATCTGGATCTGC
This sequence comes from Nicotiana tomentosiformis, assembly GCF_000390325.3. NCBI lineage: Eukaryota > Viridiplantae > Streptophyta > Magnoliopsida > Solanales > Solanaceae > Nicotiana > Nicotiana tomentosiformis. Next base: position 161,923,603 of record NC_090813.1, on the reverse strand, counting down.
ACATGAAGTACATAGTGTAGTATTAGTACAACTGACCCAATGTACTCAATAAGTATCGTAATTAAATACGGCAAGGTAAAAGAAGCATAAATTATTAATGATACTAGCTATCACCTATGTAGTTTCATCTTTTAAACCGGTACAGAACAATATTGAAAACTAACTCATCAAGGTTCGTGAGAAAACATTCGTGTGTGTATGTGTACAGTTTCTCAAATACTCTGTTCAGAGAATATCATGACATATAAAGGTGATATGCAGTTAAGTCAGATAAATGATCAAGGAAATGAAAAATCCAACACAACACTGGCCAGATTCCCTCAACTTTTCATATCTGTTCCAAACCACTGATCAGTATTCTCAATAACCACGTGTAGGGGTGTTAATGGTTCGGTTTGGGTCGATTTTTCCCTAAAAAGAAACCAAACCAAGTAAGTCGATTTTTTAAATATTCGAACCAAACCAAACCAATTAAGTCGGTTTTTTATCATTTCAGTTTTTGTCGGTTTTTTGGGTTTTTCGGTTATTTATCGGTTTTTTCTTAAATATGAGACATACACTACAAAACGCATATTCCGGCGACTACATTTTCAACGTAACACTATCAAACTAATTGCTCTTTGAGAAATCTATCATTTACCAAAATATATTGATGATAATTGACTCAAATCGATTATTTTTAGCATGAAATAAATTCTTGTACTTAGCAAAATAAAACTACCAATCAAACTAGAAGATAAAAAATTAGATTATTATAATAGCAAAGAATTAGACCAAAAATACAAATGACTAATATGTACCATAAAATTTCAGAAACTTTATATAAAAATATACATATATATAGTTATAATAATAAATTTATATAGCTACTTTTATAGTCGGTTTGGTTCGGTTTTTTTCAATTATTTTTTTATTAAAATCAAAACCAAACCAAATTTGATCGGTTTTTAAAATTTAAAACCAAAACCAAACAAAACCTAAGAAGTATCGGTTTTTTTAGTCGGTTTGGTTCGGCTTTCGGTTTGGTTTGGTTTTTCGGTTTTTTATGAACACCCCCAACCATGTGTACACCATCAAGAGAGAATCATGAGAGGGTGATCCTAGGGGGATGGATCCGTATCCATTCGCTGCACAGACAACTCACGTGCTAATAATAGAACTTGTGAGCACCTAATTTTTGATTATATTTAAATTTTTACCACCCTCTACTATGTAAATATTTTTAGAAATTTAGTATATATATATATTTTTTAGCTTTGATACATTTTTTTTATAGGGTAAGAATTAAAAATAATTTAAAAGGTCAAATTAGTACTATTAGTATTATTTTTATTTTTTTATCTTTATTTTAAAATAAAATAAATTAAAAACAAAAAACCAATTTTTTTTTTAATTTTCGGATGGGAATAAAATAATTGCAAAATTAAAAGTATGGAATAAAAAAGTAAAAGTAAAAGTAGGTGGAAATTATTTTTTTAAAAAAGTAAAAAAAGTGGAAAATTAAAAAAATAAATGTAAAAGAATCTGAAAATTTTAAAAAATGAAAAGTAAAAGAAAGTTGAAATTAAAAAATAAAAGTAAAGGTAGCTGTAATTTCTTTTTAAACAAGTAAATGAAAGTGAAAATTTAAAAAAGAAAAGTAAAATAAGTGGAAATTAAAAAAAGAAAAGTAAAATAAGTGGAAAATAAACAAAAGTAAAGTAAAAAAAAGTGGAAAATTTAAAAACTAAAATTAAAGTAAAGTGGGGAATTATTAGTTTTTAAAAAAGAAGAAAAATGGGAAGTGGGAATTCTTTTTAATTAAAAAATAATAAAATAAAAATAAAATAAAACAAATCTGAAAAAATTCCGATTTTATTTTTCTATAAATAGAAGAGAAATGTGAGGAGAAAAGAGGGAGAAAGAAAAGAAGAAAAAAGAGAGGAGGGAGTTGAGAGAATTTTGTTTTCTTCTTCTATGCTAAGGGAATTTCTACTCGTATCATTCTTTCTTTTTCTCTTCTTTTCGAAAAATATAGCTATTCATCAACCAAAACCCAATAAAAATACTTCATAAGATCCCTTTTTACACGCCAAAAAGTGAAGTCAATAGTCGAGGTCGATGATTCCGTTGGAGCTCTATTCATTAGCCTTGATGTTCTTCTTCGGTTATGCTTGTTCGCCATTCGTTTGAGTTACTGTACCTGTTCTTGGAAACTCATTTAATTGAAAATCTTGTATTAAAGGTTTATTCTTTCCTCTATTCTTTTAATCTTATTTCATATGATTTTATTTATTTTCCTTTAAACTTTATAAATAATAATGTAAATTAGTCTTTAAATGCTATAAACTTAATCATGTTTATGGAAATATGGTATTCAAACTTGCTTTAAAGTTGGGAAGATTTTGACCCTAATAAGTTTGGGCTTCAATTGTTTGATTGTAGGGCATTGGTATATGATGGTTTATTTATTCAAATATCTAAAATCATACACTTCTTCCACAAGTAATTCCATAATTCATGACCTTACAATAATTTTAAAAATATAGGAAAAATAGAGTGCTTTAGGCACGCCTTTAATTAGTTTATCGTGATTATGTATACGTTCGCGTAACATAATTGTGATTTCCAAAAATAAAACCGAAGTATGTGTTAACTTTGGCCAAAACAATCTTAATAAATAATAAAATGCTATTAATTGTGTACATGTACGTGTGACATAATTTTGGCACAATAAACGAAGCGGATTCAGACATGTGATTCGTTTCAAAGATAATTTCATATTTTAATAATAAAAGAGGACATAGGTAAAATATAAGACCCAATAAAACACAGTTTATCACAAAATATAAGCCATATGTAGTCAATAAAGCGACCGTGCTAGAACCACGGGACTCGGGGAATGCCTTACACCTTCTCCCCGGTCAACATAATTCCTTACCCCGACTTTATTTTTGCAGACCAATAATAATAGAGTCAAACCTTTCTTTGACTAGAGATTCAAATAAAAGGTGACTTGGAACACCTGAAAGATCAATTCCAAATGGCGACTTTGTAAATAAATTAATCCATACTCAAGTTTGTCACTTTAATTGAAAAAATTCTTTAACCCACAATCCATAACAAATACATATCTTTTGGGGTAGAAAAGGAGGTGTGATTACTCTGGCGACTCCGCTGGGGAAAAGAACCCAGAACTTCTGGTTCAGGGTTCAGAATTCGAGCTTGTAATGTGATCTATACTTGGATTTCTTGATTGTTGATATTACTGTGTTTGTGAACCTAATGTGCTAATTGCCGCTCATTTACCGCTTTGATATTATTTGAACTGTATAAACTGCCTTCTTATGCCTCCCTTCTGAGTCTTATGAATTTATAGTGCACACGTGCACGTGGCTCACCTTTCTATTAGAGGTCATACCAAATAGAACGAGGCTGGATCAACAACTAGGTCGGGTAGACTTTCGTGCTCCCGGTACGTTGCCCCCACCTTAGCTCGAGCTGTCCGCTTAGGTAAGCCAGGTCTAAAACACCCCTCCCCCCTCTAGGATTTTAAACCTAGAATAACATAGGCTCATGCCAGATCCCTAGTAGGAACTTTTGTTTGCATCATGTGCATTTGACTTTGGGGACTCAACACAGGGGTTGAGTCCATCTAGGACAGGTGTACCCAAAATTAAAAGACCATCCTGATGCATCCTACGTGCTATTTGTGCATTTATTTATTTTGGCTTGCACGTTGATCGGCTTCTAGAATAGGGGAGGAAATCAAGAAAAACCAAGAGCGGGGTAGGAAAAGGAAAATTCACCTGGTTTTGAAAAACCCAGTTATTTGAAAAATTCTGAAACTCTGCCGAAATTTAAAAAAAAAGAGAGAAAAAGAAAAGTCATTTCAAAATGAGTCAAAAAATCATGTTTTCCCTGTTGTGTCAAAACTGACCAAACTACGCAGGTCTGATTCTCACCGGATATGAGATACGTAGGCAACCTCATCGGTTCCGTCCCCAATTGTGAAAAATATTTTCCCTTTCCTTGATTCCCTCTTTAGAATTCTTTCCTTAGAAAATCCAAAAAAAAAAAAAATTAAATCCAAAAATATTTTCCTTCTTTTCCGAAATCTTTCATTCGAAAAAAAAGAATAAAAAAAATTCAAATCAAAATCCAAAATATTTTCTTCCTTCTTTAGAATTCCTTCTTTTTTTAAAAAAAATAAAAAATAAAAAATTCAAAATTCCATAAAAAAAAACTCAAAAACAAATATATTTAAAAGTCTTTATATAAAATAAAAAAAAGAAAAGAAAAATGGGTCAGTCTATTCCCGATCTCCCTGAACTACGTAATGATCTGATTCATGCGGCGACATGATACGTAGGCAACCCACAAAAGGTTCGATCAAAATATTTTTCAACGATTCTAAGATGAGGGATCAAAATGAGGTGTGAGGGAAAAATAAAAATAAATGGTGATAATGTTAGGAGCGTGGCATATTACGTGTGATTCATATCTACAGAATGCCTAATCCTAACATGTTTGATGTCTCTTATATAGTAAGCTTAAGGTGGTTGGTTTGTGGTGAAACTGGCAACACATCAATACTTCACCAGATCAAAGGGAACGGTAGTAATGGATAACAGTGATGAAATCGAGTTGCTCAGTGACAATCCCCAGGGTCCGTCAGTTGATCAAGAGTCGGAGGAAATATGAAAATTGAGACAACAACTGTCTGATGTATATCAAGCTTAGGTTTCCGGTGAGCCTCCACCCCAGGGTCCCTCAGAGGGAACTTCCACCGTACTCCGGTCTACTCAACCACCGCTCCATGCAATGAGCGATCACATTCTACCACCAGGGTATGTGCCATACTACAGCCTCCATGCTGCCCCGGTACCTTTAATGTGCGACCTCCAGTCGCATCGGTCAGGAACACTTCTCTCGTCGTGTCGGGCGTACCGGTATATACAATCCTGCCACCACTTCCTGTGACGAGGCCAAACAACGAGCCACCATCTCATGCTTATGATGGCCAATACTATTCTCCAAATATGGCTTTCAAGGTCTCGGCTCCATACAATCTGACTCCTCAATACGAGTCACCAGTGGAAAATGAAAAGCCTGCCAAGTCGGTTGAGCCGGATGAAATGGCCAGGAAAATGAAACGTCTCGAACAGAACATAAAGAACATACAAAGACTAGGTGGTCACAAAAGTGTTTCGTTCAGCGATTTATGCATGTTCCCTCACATCCATTTGCCACTAGGGTTCAAGATCCCAATATTCGAGAAGTATGATAGACATGGCGACCCTATCCCCCACTTGAAAAGGTACTGCAACCAGCTGAGGGGTGCAGGTGGAAAAGAAGAATTATTGATGGCTTATTTTGGGAAAAGTCTTGTGGGGGTAGCCTCCAAATGGTTCATTGACCAAGATATCTCTCATTGGCATGTCTGGGATGACATGGCCCAGGCCTTCGTCAAATAATTCCAATACAACATTGATATTGCACTAGATCGCAATTCCTTGTCCAATATGAAGAAAAAGCCGACTGAAAGCTTTAGGGAATATGCCATAAAGTGGAGGGAGAAAACGGCTAGGGTTAAGCCACCCATGGATAACCATGAGTTGATCACTGTTTTTCTGGAGGCTCAAGAGCCTGATTACTTTTAGAACATGATGTCCGCGATGGGTAGACCTTTTGCAGAAGCAATTAAGATAAGGGAGATGGTCGAAAATGGCCTCAAGACTGGCAGAATTGTAAGTCAAGTTGCTCTTAAAGCCACCACCCAAGCTATCCAAAATGGGTTGGGAAGTTTGGCAAATAGAAAAAAGAGAGATGAAGGGTCCATGATGACTTCAGGATCCAGGGAAGTTCAAAGAGGGGCACCACACCCTTATGTGCAAGTTCAGCATGGGCAATCCAGCTACCCTCAACATTACTATCCCCCGCCAATTCCTCAGAGTTTCCCCCGACTTCAGCAATAAAACTTTCGGGCACCCTACAATGCTCGTCCTAGGCAGGATTATGGTCGAGAGTAGAGACCGGTGGGAAAATTTACTCCATTGGCTGAATCATACTCTAGTCTGTTCCAGAAGTTGAAGCAGATGGGCGTGATTGGACCCATCACTCCCTAACATATGTATCCCGATTCACATGGATTTCAAGCAAATGCTAGATGTGAATATCATTCAAGTGCTCCGGGGCATAGCAGTGATGACTATTGGACCCTGAAAAGAGCCATAAAAAGACTCATTGCTGAAAAATTGATTGTAGTCACGAATGGCGAGGAACCTCCTAATGTGACCAATAACCCGTTGCCAGTACACAATTATGTTCATTTTGTGGGAATGATTGGCCGAGATCAAGAATACAAGCCGGTTGGTCAAGCAGAAATGACAGCGGGAACGATTCAAGAGAGAACCAAACTGGAAGTAAGTCCAAGACAAGATGTGCCGTTGATTGTGAAAGGCGCCCCGAGCTTAGAAAAGGCAACTTTATTTGTTCCCAATATCTCAAGGTTGGAAGTTTGCTCCAATGTTCCAAGTCTAAGGTTGTATGTCCTTGGAGGCCGCCTCATCACAAGGCAGAATCAGGGTGGTACGAGCGGTATAATAGAGCATATCATAATCAAGCTTGCCATACAACCCCGTGTGACAAACACGAAAACCATTCCCTGGAACTACAACAAAATTGTGGTGACCTACAAAGGCAAGGAAATCATAGAAGAAGTGGGGGAAATTGGAGGTTTGACTCGATCAGTGAGGTGTTACTCTTTGAAGAGTTGAGGAAGGCCAATCAAATCAGAGAAGGCCAAATGCCAATAAAGAAACCAGTCACTGAAGAAGAGGCAGAAGAGTTTTTGAAAAAGATGAAAGTTCAGGATTACTCAATCATTGACCAGTTGAGAAAGACTCCTGCTCAAATCTCTCTGTTATCTCTGCTCATACACTCAGAAGAGCATGCCCGTGTACTAATCAAGATCCTGAACAAGGCACATGTCTCAGAGAAGACCACTGTGAATCAGTTAGAGAAGGTAGCCAATAGATTTTTCGAGGTGAACAAAATCTCCTTTACTGATGATGAACTTCCAGAGGAGGGAGCCGGGCATAATAAGGCTTTGCACCTGATTGTCAAATGTGAGGGGCATTATGTAAAGCGAGTCATGGTTGATGGAGGCTTGAGTGTAGATATATGCCCTCTCTCTACCTTACAAAGTATGAATATCAATACAAATAGAATCCGATCCAGCAATATTCGCATTCGGGCTTTTGATAGCTCAGCGAGAGATACCATTGGGGAGATCAACCTCACTATGACGATTGGGCCGGTTGATTTTGAAATTGTCTTCCAAGTAGTGGACATGGAAACTTCTTATATCTTTCTTCTTGGAAGGCCATGGATCCATACGGCTCGAGCTGTGCCATCCACCATGCATCAGATGCTCAAGTTCGAATATGACAGGCAAGGGATTATTGTTCACGGAGAAGACGAATTATCCATTTATAAAGATCCGTTAATTACGTGTATTGAGGCCAAGGAAGGGTGCGAGTCCATTATCTATCAGGCTTTTGAAGTGGTTGTTGTGGACCACATTGAGGAAGGAAAGCCCATTCTGCATCTTCGTCTTTCCTCCACATCTGTAATGGTGGATGCACTTATGCTGAGACAAGGTTATGAGCCAGGAAAAGGCTTGGGGGCATCATTGCAAGGAATTTCGGAATCCATCTCTCCCTTTAGCAACAAGGGTACTTTTGGCTTAGGTTTCAGGCCAACACAAGTAGATGAAGATAAAGCTAAGCACTGCAAAAAGCATGGTTGGGTCTTGCAGCAACCCATCCCTCACATTTTGTACACTTTTGTCAAGCCACGTCTCCAAGAGGGTCAAAATTCCTCGGTACAGGCAAACATTGATGAAATTTGCCATGGCCTCAGCTAGATGCTTTCTGAAGTGAATATGATCCAGGCTGGTGAAGGCATTAGCCGTGTCGATGTGCAACTAATTAGCCCAGACACCATGCTCAACAATTGGGAAGCAACTCCTCTTCCCACAAGGAAAGAGTCTTGGTAGTTTGCTTTTGCAGCTTCTTTTTATATTTTGGGTTACTTTCAGGGTTGTAATCAAAACATCTTAGTATGATTATTTTGTTTTGATATTAACTCTTCTATCCTTTCAAATTCAATGAAATGCAGTTCAATTTTTTATTGTATCTTTTCTTTTTCCTAAATCTTGTCATTTTGTTTCCATTTCAGTTTTGTTAATGCCGGCTGTAATAACATGACATGCATGCAGAATTCACACCCAGATCTTAAACAGTTGTCTAATATTGAAATATTGCATCAAGAGGTCGAATATGATGAAAATGAGGCTGTTGAGGATATAAAAAGAGAGTTGGAACAATTTGAAAACAAGCCTAGGCCCAACCTCAATAAAACTAAGCCAATTAATATCGGAGCTCATGAAGAAGTTAGAGAAACAAAGATAAGCATTCACGCTGAACAAGAAACTAGAGATGCCTTGATTCAAATTTTATTTGAATACAAAGATGTGTTTGCTTGGTCTTATGATGATATGATGGGTTTAAGTGTCGATTTAGTGGTTCATAAGCTTCCCACGTATCCTGAGTTTCCACCAGTCCCACAGAAGCAACAAAAATTTAAAATGGACATGAGTGATAAAATCAAAGAGGAAATAATGAAGCAACAGAGCGCCAATGTAGTTAGAGCCGTACGATACACCACCTGGGTGGCAAATGTTATGCCTGTGCCAAAGAAGGACGGAAAAACCAGAGTCTGTGTTGACTACACGGACCTGAACAAAGCAAGTCCAAAGGATAATTTTCCTTTACCAAGCATCCACATACTTGTAGATAACTACGCTAAGCATGAGATACAATCTTTTGTGGATTGCTATGCCGGATACTACTAGATTCTAATGGATGAGGATGATGCAGAAAAGACCGCTTTTACCACTCCATGGGGTACCTATTGTTACAGGGTTATGCCATTTGGTTTAAAGAATGTGGGGGAAACTTACATGAGGGCCATGGCCACCATTTTTCATGATATGATGCACAAAGAGATTGAAGTAAATGTCGATGATGTCATCATAAAATCAAAGACACAGGCTGATCACGTGCGCAATTTGAAAATATTTTTTGAACGGCTTCGAAGGTATGACCTTAAAATCAATCCATCTAAGTGTGCATTTGGGGTGCCATATAGGAAACTCCTCAGTTTTATAGTCAGCCGTAGAGGCATCAAATTGGATCCATCTAAGATAAAGTCCATTCGAGATCTGCCACCCCCGAAGAACAAAACTGAAGTCATGAGTTTGCTCGGGAGATTGAACTACATTAGTAGGTTCATTGCTCAGCTCACAAACACATGTGAGCCCATCTTTAAGTTCCTGAAAAAGGATATTGCTATCAAGTGGACGGACGATTGCCAAAAAGCTTTTGACAGGATCAAAGATTATCTGTCAAAACCCCCTGTACTGGTCCCACCAGAACCTGGTAGACCTTTGTTTTTATATCTATCGGTGATGGATAATTCCTTTGGATATGTTTTGGGGCAACATGATGCGACAGTCAAAAAGGAACATGCAATCTATTATTTGAGCAAGAAGTTCACCAATTATGAGGTTAAGTATACCCTTTTAGAAAGAACATGTTGTTCTTTGACTTGGGTCGCTCAGAAGCTGAGGCATTATCTCCTAGACTACATGACTTACCTCATATTCAGAATGGATCCTTTGAAGTACATCTTTCAAAAGCCAATGCCCACATGAAGGCTCACAAAATGGTAGATTCTGCTCACAGAGTTCGACATCGTCTATGTCACTCGCACCGCAATGAAAGTAAAGGCTTTGGAAGATCATTTGGCAGAGAATCCAATTGATGATGATTATAAGCCACTGAGCACATACTTCCTAGACGAAGAGGTCAACTCAATAGAGGAAGTAGTTTCGGATGACATCCGTATATGGAAAATGTATTTTGATGGGGCTGTCAATATCAAGGGAGTTGGGATCAGGGCAATCCTTATCTCACCTATTGGACAACATTACCCTACAATGGCCCGACTTCATTTCTTCTATACCAATAATACAACAGAATACGAGGCTTGTATAATGGGTCTAAAAATGGCCCTCGATCTGTATGTGCATGAACTATTGGTTATAGGAGATTCTGACTTGCTTATCCGGCAAGCCCAAGGTGAATGGGAGACTCAAGACATCAATTTTATTCCATACAGAAAATGTGTACAAGACCTGAGCAAGAGATTTAAATCCATCGAATTCAGGTACATTCCCAGATTTCACAATGAGCTAGCCGATGCCTTGGCTACCTTAGACTCGATGCTCCCTTATCCAGGCAATACCCATATTGATCCACTGCAAATCCAAATTTAGAATCAACACGGCTACTGCAATACTATTGAGATAGAACCAGATGGTGAACCTTGGTACCATGACATAAAACGATTCTTGAAAACAAGGGAATACCCAGAGCATGCCAAGGGAGATAAAAAAATAACTATAAGGCAGCTCGCCGGCGGTTTCTTCCTGAATGGGGAAATTTTGTACAAAAGGACCCCAGATTTGAACTTATTGAGATGCATAGATGCCACAGAAGCTGAGCGGATCATGAGTGAAGTGCATTCGGGGGTATGCAGACCTCACATGAATGGATATATTTTGGTGAAGAAGATTCTGCGGGCAGGGTATTATTGGCTTACTATGGAGCGAGATTGCTTTAGTTTCATTCGCAAATGTCACCAATGCCAGATTCATGGTGACCCAATTAACTCGCCTCCTTCAGAGTTGCATCCCATGTCCTCTCCTTGGCCTTTAATTTCTTGGGGAATGGATGTTATTGGGACAATCAAGCCAAAGGCTTCAAATGGGCATAGATTCATTCTGGTCACCATTGATTACTTCACTAAGTGTGTGGAGGCAGTTACTTCAAGGCAGTCACCAAGAAAACAGTGGTAGATTTTGTTCATTCCAACATCATCTGTCGCTTTGGTATCCCAAAGACCATTTTCACTGACAATGCAACCAATCTAAATAGTCATATGATGAAGGAGGTATGCGAGCAATTTAAAATTGTGCATCGCCATTCTACCCCCTACCAGCCTAAACCTAATGGAGTCGTTGAAGCAGCTAACAAGAATATCAAGAGTATCCTTAGGAAGATGATCCAAGGGTCCAGATAATGGCATGAAAAGTTGCCTTTTGCTCTTTTGGGATACTGCACGACTGCTCGCACATCTGTGGGTGCAACTCCTTATCTGTTGGTTTATGGAACTGAAGCTGGAATACAGGCTGAAGTTGAAATTCCCTCTCTCCGAATCATTGTGGAATCAGAGATTGAAGACACCGAGTGGGTCAAGACTAGATTAGAGCAGCTAATGATGATTGATGAAAAACGACTAGCAGCAGTGTGTTTTGGCCAGTTATACCAACAAAGAATAGTACGCGCTTATAATAAGAAAGTGCACCTGAGGCACTTTGAGGTAGTCCAGCTTATTTTAAAACACATCCTTCCGCACCAGGTAGAAGCTAAAGGAAAGTTCGCCCCGAACTGGCAAGGACCCTACATCAAGAATGTGTTACCAAAAGGGGCTTTGCACTTGGTAGATGAAGAAGGACTTGTACCAGACATGACTATTAACGCAGATGCAGTTAAAAGATATTATGTTTGATACATACCCACTGCAGAACTTCCATGCATCGATTTTCTCAGATCGAGATAACGAAGGCTATCTTTGCTCACTACCCCAAATAAGTGTCACCCTTTTGTTAACCCTTTTGAGACATGTTTGTCTTCTTGGTTTTCCCTCCTTTAGGAACTCGTGTACTTGTAAAAAAAAAAAATCTTCGGAGTTATTGAACTACGTTTGACTTGATTCCGAAAGGATACGTAGGCAGCCTCTCTCTGGGGTTCAGTCACACCTAAACAAAAAATCCACATTCCCGAAAAAAAGTTAAAACTGGGGCAGATGTTACAATGGTTCGGCGATGGTTTCGCCTGAAAGGTCCCAAAGTTGTAATTCAATCCAAATTCTTTTTACCCAAATCCTTCTCAAGTCCTTCCGACCAATCAACGAGAATGTTCAAGAATTAGAGGATACAATCATTTGGATCTGATGCAACCAAAATGAGAGAAATAAAATGAGAGAGTCTTATTGGTGAAAACCCTCACAGGCACCATAGGGCGATGCCGAGCAGAGAAAATGAAAATGAGAGAGTCTTGTAGTGAAAACTCACAAAGAGCACCATAAGGAGATGGTGAGAAAAGAAATGAGAGATGTCAGTTAGCGAAAACCTGCAAAGGGCGCTACTAGCCGAATGAGGGTCTTTGATACTCCGGTATGAGCACAACCAAGAAAGTTTCAAGTTGAATATTGCGATGGATTTTGAGAATTAGATAGCTCAGACGGATCAAGTGTCCAGTCCAAAATGCATGTCATGATTCATTGAAATTGCACATACCTCCAGATAAGTCTCCCTATTCCTCTCCCCCGAAATGGGCACCTTTTGTTTAGAAACAATTCCTTTTTTTTTTTCACTTTCAATTGCTTTTCTATTTTAACCCATAATTTTTCTTTAAGTCCTTTTTCGATCTAATCTTGCATCAAAAGAAAGGAAAAGAAATGGATGCAAAACTGATTACAGTTTCCCTGTAATACCAAGCATAATTTGGGGCATATACGGAATTGATGAAGGCACAAATCTATCTGTGATCTCTTTTGATTAGACGAACAAAGTGTCTCAAAGAAACTGAAAAGGTCACCTAAGCAAGACTTGCTTCGTGGGAAAGGTTGATAAGAACTACAAACATAAACTGGTACTAGGTGCAAGACAACTAAGTTCGATTTTAAAGGAAATTTGCCTTGCCTTAGGGACAAGGGTTAACGGTACCCTGGACATCCGGGTATGAAACAATCGGGAGGAACATCGGAAACCAAGGTCTCCCCAATGTGATACAGAGTATCCGAGCATCTCGGTACCACACTGACAGAATCGATTCTTCGACGATAGTACCAGTGAATTCACACTACTCAAGGCATCAAGGCCACAAACTGACCACCACTTTAAAAACTCACAATTTTTCTGTGTTTGAAGCAGGAACAAAGCAGTGCAGAATGGAAATTCTCAAAGGACAAATGTCACCAAAGGTAAGTTCCTCAAAATCTCCATTTTTGTTTTATTTTTTAGCATGCATCACTACTTTTTATACTTCCCATTTTTCGTAGCTTAACCCACGTAGAACATATTCGCCTAGGGGGATCCAACTCATAGTTCCGGGTAGAAGTACTCTTCGCCTATTCTTATTTTTTGTAGCTTAACCCAGGTAAAACCTTTTCGCCTAGGGGGATCCAGCTCATAGTTCCGGGTAGAAGTACTCTTCGCCCAAACTTATTTTTTGTAGCTTAACCCAGGTAGAACCTTTTTGCCTAGGGGGATCCAGCTCATATTTTCGGATAGAAGTACTCTTCGCCCAGGTTTGTTTTACATAGCTTAACCCAAGTAGAACCTTTTCGCCTAGGGGGATCTAGCTCATAGTTCCGGGTAGAAGTACTCTTCGTCCAGGACGTTTTACGTAGTAAACCCAGGTAGAACCTTTTCGCCTAGGGGATCCAGCTCATAGTTCCGGGTAGAAGTACTCTTTGCCCAGGTTGTTTTACGTAGCTTAACCCAGGTAGAACCTTTTCGCCTAGGGGGATCCAGCTCATAGTTCCGAGTTGAAGTACTCTTCGCCCAGGTTGTTTTACGTAGCTTAACCCAGGTAGAATCTTTTCGCCTAGGGGGATCCAGCTCATAGTTTTGGGTAGAAGTACTCTTCGCCCAAGTTGTTTTACAGTAGCTTAACTCAGGTAGAACCATTTTGCCTAGGGGGATCCAGCTCATAGATCCGGGTAGAAGTAATCTTCTCCCAAGCTTGTTTTTCGTAGCTTAACCCAGGTAGAACCTTTTCACCTAGGGGGATCCAGCTCATAGTTCCGGATAGAAGTACTCTTCGCTCAGGCTATTTTTCGTAGCTTAACTCAGGTAGAACCTTTTCGCCTAGGGGGATCCATCTCATAGTTCCGGGTAGAAGTACTCTTCTCTCAGGTTATTTTTCGTAGCTTAACCCAGGTAGAACCTTTTCACCTAGGGGGATCTAGCTCATAGTTATGGGTAGAAGTACTCTTCCCTCAGGTTGTTTTATGTAGCTTAACCCAGGTAGAATCTTTTCTCTTAGGGGGGTCCAGCTCATAGTTCCGGGTAGAAGTACTTTTCGCCCAAGCTCGCTTTTCACAGTTTAACCTAGGTAGAAACCTTTCGCCAAGGGGATTTATTTTCATTTCAGTAATACAGGGCACCATCCCTTGGTTACATTTCTTTTCCGTAATATAGGGTGCCATCCCCTGGTTACATTTCCTTTCCGTAATACATGGTGCTATTCCCTAGTTACATTTCCTTTCAGTAATACAGGACGCCATCCCATGACTACATTCTTTTCAGTAATACAGGGTACCAACCCCTGATTACATTTCCTTTCATTAATACAGGACATCATTCCATGGATACATTCTTTTCAGTAATACAGGGTACCAACCCTTGATTACATTCTTTTTCCGTAATACAGGGTATCAACCCCTGGTTACATTTCCTTACTAGTATCAGGGTTCACCAATCCCTAGTCACTTTTCCAATATAGGGTCTCCACTCCCTAGTTTCTTTCATTTTAGACATAGGGTCTCCATTTCCTAGTCTCTGTTTATTTTAGGTACACCATTCCCGACCTTTTATTGCTTTCAATAAAGAAGTAGTTTAGAATTTTGTTACAATAACTCACGAAATATTCCTAGTGCAAACTGGGGCAGAAAAATTTCGCTCGTTTGTTTGTTTTGGTGTTTGAGTAGGTTTTACCCCGAGGCACAGGGTTCGAGATGGCCAAAAGAAGATGTCTCAATTCAGAATAAGAAAAGAAAAAATAGGTGAATCCAAAATGCAAAAGTAGTTGAAAATATGAGGAATGCTCAAGACATGACTGAAGCCACGAGCATTGGAGTCCCGTTTTGATTAGAAGAAGCTATAGAACAATGAACTAGCACCTACAGCTAGCAAGCATCAAGGTTTAGATCAGAGTCTGCATGAAGAACCAGTCAAGACTCAAGATCAAGTTTCAGAAGACTCATAGATAGGAATCTTGTAACTCATAGCTGATAGGCTTGTTTAGTTTCTTTTTTATAATAGCAGGACCGTGGACCGGAGCCTCAACGGAACCTCACTTAACTCCTCAACTCATCATTCCACCATTCTCCTTGAACTACACGTGACCTGATTTCCCTATAACCCGGGATATGTAGGCTGTCCAAAATAAGGACTCGGTTGCACCCTATATATCTTTTATTTCTTTTCCTTTTGAATAACGGTTTGGTCAAAAATTAGTCATATGTCTCACCTAGTCTTTTCCATAAAACTCTTCATGTTTTCAAGACAAGAGGGGCAGCTCCGAACACCTAATTTTTGACTAAATTTGAATTTTTACCACATTCTACTATGTAAATATTTTTAGAAATTTAGCATATATTGATTTTAGCTTTGTTACATTTTTTATATAGGGTAAGAATTAAAAATAATTTAAAAGGTCAAATTATTACTATTAGTATTATTTTTATTTTTTATCTTTATTTTAAAATAAAATAAATAAAAAAACCAAAAAGTTAATTATTTTTTTAAATTTTTGAATGTGAATAAAATAATAGGAAAATTAAAAGTATGAAATAAAAAAGTAAAAGTAAAAGTAGGTGGAAATTATTTTTTAAAAAAAGTAAAAGAAAAATTAAAATAATAAAAGTAAAAGAATATGGAACTTTTAAGAAATAAAAAGTACAAAAAAGTTGAAATTAAAAAATAAAAGTAAAGGTAGCTGAAATTATTTTTTTTAAAAAAGTAAAAGAAAGTGGAAATTTAAAAAAGAAAAGTAAAATAAGTGAAAATTAAAAAAAGAAAAGTAAAATATGTGGAAAATTAAAAAAAGTAAAGTAAAAAGGTGGGAAATCTAAAAAATTAAAAGTAAAAAAATGGGAAATTAAAAAAATAAAGTAAAGGAAAGTGGGAAATTATTATTTTGAATAAAAGAAGAAAAATGGGAAGTGAGAATTCTGTTTAATTAAAAAATAATAAAATAAAACAAATCTAAAAAAATTCCAAATTGTTTTTCCTATAAATAGAAGAGAAATGTGAGGAGAAAAGAGGGAGAAAGAGAAGAAGTAAAAAAGAGAGGAGGGAATTGCGAAAATTTTGTTTTCTTCTTCTATGCTAAGGGAATTTCTACTCGTATCATTCTTTCTTCTTCTCTTCTTTTAGAAAAATCTAGCTATTCATCAACCAAAACCCAACAAAAATACTTCATAACATCCCTTTTTACATGCCAAAAAGTGAAGTCAATAGTCGAGGTTGAGGATTCCGTTGGAGCTCTGTTCACTAGCTTTGATGTTCTTCTTCGCTTATGCTTGTTCGACATTCTCCTGAGTTACTGTACATGTTCTTGGAAACTCATTTAATTGGAAATCTTGCATTAAAGGTTTATTCTTTCCTCTATTCTTTTAATCTTATTTCATATGATTTTATTTATTTTTCTTTAAACTTTATAAATAATAATGCAAATTAGTCTTTAAATGCTATATACTTAATCTTGTTTATGAAAATCTGGTATTCAAACTTGCTTTAATGTTGGAAAGATTTGGACTCTAATAAGTTTGGGCTTCAATTGTTGGATTGTAGGGTATTGGTATATTATGGTTTATTTATTCAAATATCTAAAATCATAAACTTCTCCCACAAGTAATTCCATAATTCATGACCTTACAATAATCTTAAAAATATAGAAAGAATAATGAACACCGATAGAGTGGTTTAGGTACGCCTTTAATTAGTTTATCGCGATTATGTATACGTTCGCGTGACATAATTGTGATTTCCAAAAATAAAACCGAAGTATGTGTTAACTTTGTCCAAAATAATCTTAATAAATAATAAAATGCTATTAATTGTGTACACGTACGCGTGACATGATTTTGGCACAATAAACAAAGCGGATTCACACACGTGATTCGTTTCAAAGATAATTTTATATTTTAATAATAAAGGAGGACATAAGTAAAATATGAGAATCAATAAAACACAGTTTATCACAAAATATAAGCCAAATGTAGTCAATAAAGCGACCGTGCTAGAACCACATGACTCGAGGAATGCCTTACACCTTCTCTCCGGTCAACATAATTCCTTACCCGGACTTTATTTTCGCAGACCAATAATAATAGAGTCAAACCTTCGTTTGACTAGGGATTCAAATAAAAGGTGACTTGGAACACCCAAAAAACCAATTCCAAGTGGCGACTTTATAAATAAATTAATCCCTACTCAAGTTTGTCACTTTAATTGGAAAAACTCTTTAACCCACAATCCATAACAAGCACATATCTTTTGGGGTAGAAAAGGAGGTGTGACAGAACCCGCACAGACAACTTATGTACTGCACAAATAACTCACGTGCCAATAACATCAATATATGGATCCGTACGGACAACTCACGTGCTGCATGGATAACTCACGTACTAATAATACAATTTGCCCGGTATGGTCACAGACACAATAACACAATCCGCCCGGCATGGTCACAGGCCTCCAGTCCAAACATATCATACATGAGCAATTAAACAGGTATATATGTATGTGATGAATGAATAACAATTCTCACGTTCCTAGACTGGTATAAATGACATACTAAAGTGTAGGCATGTGCAAAGTGTACTATCATAGCTCAAATCGGTAATTTCATAACTGAAAAACATTTATCAAGTTCGGTCAAGAATTAAACCTCTATGTAGCCTCAAACATGGCTCAAATAGTTCACACAAAATGTTACAAATATGAGAAATATCATAGCTTAAAGCTTAACGGTCAATCTTAGGCTTATAAGAGCCCGAACACAACCCGAACGTGAATAAATAATCCCGGTGCCCGCGCATGGGTTCATCCCCATGCATGTGAGCGCCCAATAGCATGTAGCTATCACAACAATTCGGGCAACTAGTGCCTCATCCGAGTTTAAATAAGATATTTACCTCAAGCTAGGGGTGTTCGTTGGTCGGTACGGTATGATATTTAGATATTTTGGTTCGGCATTTTCGGTATTCGGTTTCTTAAAATGCTATATCAATACCGCACCTAATTAAATGCGGTATGGTTTGATATTTCTCCTTTCGATTTCGGTTTATTCGGTCGGTAACTTCGATTTATTTGGTTTGAATACTAACTAGTGCAAGAGTCATAAACTGTAATAAACTGTAATAAACTTGAATACTAACTAGTGCAAGAGTCATAAACTGTAATACTCTTAATTAATGTACTCAAAAGTACAAAACTAAAAATATTTGTTGACAAAAGTTTTGTCCAAAACTAGCAAATATCATCTGAGAGAGAGAAAACTATACATAAAGGAATAAATTTGATCATTAGAAATGTCTTGTTGCTTGTTTAGAGTTAATTTATGAACTTAAAGAATAAAGTAAAGTAAAATTTTAGATTTTTTATATTTATGTTATAATTAATAATATATGTATTGTGTAATATAATATATATTTCGGTACGATTTCAGTATTTTATTTTTAAAAACCAAATATCATACCTAATACCAATCTTTTTAAAACTTAAACCAAATACCATACCGAATACCAAAATATCGAATACCAAATATCAAGATTTTCGATTTCGGTATGGTAATTCGATATTTACCAAATTATGCAAAGCCCTACCTAAAGCAACTCAAATCACTCCGCTAGCAAGCCCTTCCCACGCGTATCGACTTACGAAAGGCTCGAATCTAACCAAAAATAACGTAATACTATTAACAAAAATGGTAGGAATTGATTCCAATTAATAAAGCTACGATCTTTAACTAAGGTAAAAAAGTCAACGAAAAAAGTCAAATCTGGATCCACATCTAGGAATACGACAAAATTAACAAAATACGAACACCCATTCCACCACGAGTCCAACCATACCAAAATTACTCAATTCCAATCAACACTCGACCTTCAAATCCTCAAATTAAAGCCTATGAAGTTTTTACAATTTTCTCCAATTTTTTCAACCCAAAACACTAATTAAATGATAAAAACAATGATAGATTCATGTATATTAACCAAATCTGAGTTAGAATCACTTACCCCAATCAATTCCTTGAAACTTCCACCAAAATCACCTCAATCCGAGCTCCCAAAGTCTAATTATGAAATTTTACTCTAACCCTCGTTTTTGAAATTTTATATTCAGCCCAGATGTCCTCCTTTGCGAACGCGGAAAGTGCCTTGCGTTCGCGAAGCACAAAACTCAACTGCCTAAAAATCCTCTTACGCGAACGCGAAGGCTCCCTCGTGAACGCGATGCTTCAGAGTGCTCTGCCTACGTGAACGCGTCCCCCTGACCGCGAACGTGAAGACTTAAGGCCAGGTGCCCCAAGCCGACCTCATCCTTCTACGCGAACGCGAGCTTCCTCTCGCGATCGCGATGCACAATTTCCCCAGACCTTTGCGAACGCGATACTCTCTATGCGAACGCGAATAACAAATCTTCACCTGCCTCCCAGATACTCTTCGCGAACACGAGACCTCTCTCGCGAACGCGTATAAGGAAACCAACAACAGAAAAATCAACAGTTCTTCAAGGTTTAAAATGCGCCTAACATGATCCGAATCACACCTGAGGCCCCCGGAACCTCAACCAAACATACCAACAAGTCCCAAAATATCATACGAACTCGCTCGAAGCGTCAAAACACATCAAAAAATACTAAAACCATGAATCGCGCATCAATTCAAGCCTAATGAACTTATGAACTTTTAACTTCCAAAATTAATGCCGAAACATACCAAACCAACTCCGATTAACCTCAAATTTTGCACACAAGTCATAAGTTACACAACGGACTTATTCCAACTTCTGGAACCAAAATTCGAGTCCGGTAACTACAAAGTCAACTCTTGGTCAAACTTCTCAACTCTCCAAACTTCTATTTTTTCAACTTTTGCCAATTCAAGCCGAAATCACATACGGACCTCCAAATCAATATCCGAACATACTCTTGTGTCCAAAATCACCCTATAGAGCTATCAGAACCATCAAAACTCCATTCCTGAGCCATTTACACATAAGTCAATATCCGGTCAACTCTTTCAACTCAAGCTTCCAACCTTGGGACTAAGTGTCCCAATTTATTCCGAAACATCCCCGGAACCAAACCAACTACCCCAGCATGTCAAAAAATAACAAATGAGCATGGAATAAGAAATAAATGGGGGAATGCGTCTATAATACTCAAAACGACCAGCCAGGTTGTTACATTTTCCCCCTCTTAAACAAACGTTCGTCCTCGAACGGGTCTAGAATCATACATGGAGTCTAAAATAGGCGTGGATATATGCTTCACATCTCCCGCTCGGTCTTCCAATTAGCCTTCTCGACTGGCTTCCCTCTCCACCGCACCTTCACTGAAGTTATATTCTTTACCCTCAACTTTCGAACCTGCCGGTCCAAAATGGCCACCGGCTCCAAATCATAAGTCAAATCACAATCCAACTAAACCGTGCTGAAGTCCAAAACATGAGACGGATCATCAAAATACTTTCGGGGCATGGAAACATAAAACACTGGATGAACACTCGATAGACTAGGTGGTAATGCAAGCTTGTAAGCCACCTCACCAATCTTCTTAAGCACCTCAAAAGGCCCAATATACCGAGGGCTCAACTTGCCCTTCTTCCCGAACCTCATAACACCCTTCATGGGTGAAAATCTGAGCAATACCTTCTCCCTCACCATGTAAGCAACATCACAAACTTTCCGATCAGCGTAGCTCTTCTGTCTAGACTGCGCCATGTGAAGCTTATCCTGAATCAACTTAACATTAACCAAAGCATCCTGAACCAAGTCAACAACCAATAGCCCAGCATCACCCGGCTCAAACCAATCATTTGGAAACCGACATCGTCTCCCATACAAAGCCTCATACAGAGCCATATGAATACTCAATTGGTAGTTGTTGTTGTAGGCAAACTCTACAAGCGGCATAAACTAATCCCAAGAGCCCTCGAAATCCATAACACAACTGCGTAGCATATCCTCCAATATCTGAATAGAGCGCTCGGACTGTCCGTCCGTCTGAGAGTGGAATGATGTACTCAACTCAACCCGTGTGCCTAACTCTCACTGCATTGCTCTCCAAAATTGCGATGTAAATTGTGTGCCCCGATCTGAAATGATAGACACTGGCATACTGTGAAGACGAACAATCTCGTGGATATAGATCTCAGCCAACCACTCCGAAGAATAGGTAGTCCCAACTGGAATGAAATGCGCGGACTTGGTCAGCCGATCCACAATCACCCAAATAGCATCAAAATAGTGATATCATAGTCCTTTAGCAGCTCCAACCAACTCCGCTACCTTAAATTTAGATCCTTTTATTTGAACAAGTGTTGAAGGTTTCGATGATCCGTAAATATCTCACAAGACACACTGTAGAGATAATGCATCAAAATCTTCAATGCATGAACGATAGATGCCAACTCCAAATCGTGAACATGGTAGTTCTTCTCATGAGGCTTCAGCTGGCGTGAAGTATAAGCAATCACTCTACCCTCTTGCATCAAGACACACCCAATACTAATCCGAGAAGCATCACAATACAATGTATAAGAACCCAATGCTGAAGGCAAAACTAGAACTGGAGTTGTGGTCAAGGCAGTCTTGAGCTTTTGAAAGATCTCTTCACACTCATCCGAGCACCTGAATGGAGCACCCTTCTGGGTCAACCTAGTCAAAGGCGCTTCAATGGACAAGAAACCCTCCACAAAGCGACGATAATATCCGGCCAAGCCGAGAAAACTCAGAATCTCAATAGCTGAAGACGGTCTGGTCCAACTCTGAACTGCCTCTATCTTCTTTGGATCCACCTTAATCCCCTCACTCGACACCACATGCCCCAAGAAAGCCCCCGAACTGAGACAAAACTCACACTTGGAGAACTTGGCATAAAGCTTCTCCCCCCTCAACCTCTGTAGTACAATCCTCAAATGTTGTTCATGCTCCTCCTGACTACGTGAGTACACCAGGATATCATCAATAAATACTATGACATCACAAGGAACACATAGTGATCATAGCGGGTCGTGAATGCCGCCTTCAGAATATTCGAGTCCCGAATATTCAACTGGTGGTACCCAAACCTCAAATCAATCTTAGAGAACACTCTAGCTCCCTGAAGCTAGTCAAATAAATCACCAATGCGCGGCAAATGATACTTGTTCTTGATTGTAACTTTGTTCAACTAACTATAGTCGATGCACATCCATATAGTACCATCTTCCATCTTTAAAAATAAAATACGATGCACCCCAAGGAGACACACTAGGACTAACAAACCCCTTATCAAGAAGCTTCTGAAGCTGCTCTTTCAATTCCTTCAACTCTGCTGGTGTCATATGATACGGAGGAATAAAAATGGGCTGAGTGTCCGGCACCAAGTCATACCAAAATCAATATCCCTATCGAGTGGCATACCCGACAGGTATGCAGGAAACACATTCGGAAAGTCTCACACTAACGGAACAGAATCAATAGTAGGAGTATCAACACCAACATCCTTCACAAATGCAAAATATGACAAACACCCCTTCCCAACCATCCGTTGGGCTTTCAAATATGAAATCACCCTGTTAGGAACATAATCTAGATAACCTCTCCACTCGATCCTCGGCAACCCCGGCATCGCCAACGTCATAGTCTTGCATGACAATCCAGAATAACATGACATGGGGACAACCAATCCATACCCAAAATCACGTCAAAATCAACCGTACTAAGAAATAAGAGATTAACTCTAGTCTCCAACCCTCCAATGGTAACCACACATGACTGATACACAAGGTCCACAATAATAGTATCACCCACTAGCATAGATACATGAACAAGCGAAACTAAAGACTCACGGGGCATATCCAAATATCGAGTAAAATTGGATGATACATATGAATAAGTAGAATCGGGGTCAAATAATGTGGAAGAATACCTGTGGCACACTGAAACAATACCTGTGATCACTGCGTCTGAAGCAACGGCCTCTAGTCTGGCAGGGATAGTATAGAATCGAGCCTGATCGCCACCTGATCCACCTCCTCCTCTAGAGAGACCTATAGCTGCCTGAGCCCCACCCCGAGCTGGCTGAACGGGTGGTGTATCTGCTGATGCTGGTATCATCAGCCGAGAACTCTGCTGTGAAACCCCACTCAACAGTCTAGGGCAATCCCTCTTGAGATGACTCAAGTCCCTGCACTCGAAACAACCCCTTCTCTGACGGAGCTACTGCTCCTGATAACCCAAGGAACTACATGTAGAAGCTTGGGAAGACAAAACATGGTAAGAACTCTGCGCTGGTAATGCACTGAATGATGATTGACCCGAACGAGCACTGTAAGAACCATGTCTAACTGATGCATCATGATGAATCGGGCGAGCCATCTAACCGGGCTTATAAGGACGACCCTTGTTGTGGTGGGACTGCCCTCCAGAAGGAACACCGCTGAAACCACCCGAACCACGAGGCCTCTTGGCCTCCCTCTCCTGACTATGGACCAACACTAGCCGCCGAGCAATATCATCCACCTCGTCGAACCTAGAACATGATGTATTCTCTCGAGTCTTAACAAAACGTAGTTCATAGCTGAGGCCATCAATGGACCTCCTAATCCTCTCCCTCTTTGTGGGAACCAACTATATCGCTTGAAGAGACAACTCTGAAATCTCATCTCGTACTGGATCATGGACATACCATCATGGAATAACTGCTTAAACTACCTATGCAACTTCTCCCTACGGGTCGGTGGCACAAACTTCTCCAAGAAGAGAACATAGAAACCGTGCCATGAAAGTGTTGTAGCACCGGCTGGCTTGCTCCGCTCATAGGCCTCCCACCATCTAAAGGCTGCCCCCGTCAGCTGAAAAGTAGTAAATGAGATCCCACTAGTCTCCAGAATATTCGCCGTGTGAAGAATCTGCTGGAACCTATCTAAGAAGTCCTGAGCATCCTCTAACTCAGCCCCACTGAATGATGGAAGCTTAAGCCTCCCAAACTTCTCTAGTATCTTCTTCCCCTCATCACTCGTAATGGGACCCACCTGGGCCTGAGCAACTGTAACTGGCTGGGCTGGTAGTACCCTTGGTGTCTGAAGTCCTTGCACCACCTGCTTTGGAGTACGGGCGGCGGGAGTCTGAGTGCCTCCCCCGGCCTAAGAAATAGCACGTGTCCTCACTATCAGTGAGAGAATAGAATAACAGAAGTTTGGATTCCGGAATCAGCAAATTCGCATGACAAGAACACAAGAAAGTGAAGTTTTCCTAATGGTTCGACAACCTCTCGAAGATAAGTACTGACGTCTTTGTACCGACCCGCAAGACTCTACTAAACCTTCTCAGGACTTGTGAGACCTATGTAACCTAGGCTCTGATACCAACTTGTCACAACCCAAAATCTCACATGTCGTGATGGCGCCTATCGTAATACTAGGCAAGCCGACAACTCACAAATAACAACCCATCTTTAATTTAAAACATACCGAAACAAGCTTAAATAGTAAAAATCTCATAATAACTGATAAGAAAACACCTCAACTCAATACAAAATTTCCCAAAATCCGGGTGTCACTGAGTACATGAGCATCTAAATGACAACATAGTCTGATTACTAGAACACAGTCTAGAAAGATAGAACAATACAAATAACTGAAAAGAAGGAGAGTGAAGGTCTACGGACGCCAAGTCAGCTACCTCGATAGTCTCCAAAATGATAAAGCTCCAAAGCTAACAACCGCCGTGCCCAAAAGTACCTGGATATGCATACGAAGTGCAGAGTATAGTATGAGTACAACCGACCCAATGTACTCAATAAGTATCGTAATTAAACACGGTAAGGTAAAAGAAGCATAAATTATTAATGATACTAGCTATCACCTGTGTAGTTTCATCTTTTAAACTGGTACAGAACAATATTGAAAACTAACTCATCAAGTTTTGTAAGAAAACATCCCTGTGTGTATGTGTACAGTTTCTTAAATACTCTGCTCAGACAATATCATGGCATATAGAGGTGGTATGCAGTTAAGTCAGATAAATGAACAAGGAAATGCAAAATCAAACACAACACTGGCCAGATTTACTCAACTTTCCATATCTGTTCCAAACCACTGATCAGTATTCTCAATAATCACGTGTACACCATCAAGAGAGAGACATGAGAGGTGACCCTAGGGGTGTGGATCCGTATCCACACGCTGCACGGATAACTCACGTGATGCATGGTCAACTCATGTGCTAATAATAGAACCCGCACGGATAACTTACGTGCCAATAACATCAATATATGGATCCACACGGACAACTCACTAGCAGCACGGACAACTCACGTGCTAAGAATACAATCTTTCCGGTATGGTCACAAGCACAACAACACAATATACCCGGCATGGTCACAGGCCTCCAGTCCAAACATATCATACATGAGCAATTAAACAAGTATACATGTATGTGATGAATGAATAACAATTCTCATGCTCATGGACTAGTATAAATGACATGCTAAAGTGTACTATCATATCTCAAATTGGCAATTTCATCATTGAACAACATTTATCAAGTTCGTTGAGGGATTAAACCTCTATGTAGCGTCAAACATGGCTCAAATAGTTCACACAAAATGTTACAAATATGAGAAATATCATAGCTTAAAGCTTAACAGTCAATCCTAGGCTTATAAATGCCCGAACACAACCCGAACATGAATAAATGATCCTGGTGCCCGCACATGGGTTCATCCCCATGCATGTGCGCACCCAATAGCACGTAGCTATCATAACAATTCAGGCAACTAGTGCCTCATCCGAGTTTAAATAAGATACTTACATCAAGCAAATCAAATCACTCCGCTAGCAATCCATTCCCACGCGTATCGACCTCCGGAAGGCTCAAATCTAGCAAATAATAACGTAATACTATCAACAAAAACTATAGGAATTGATTCCAATTAATAAAGCTACGATCTTTAACTAAGGTCAAAAAGTCAACTAAAAAAGTCAACCCCGGGTCTACGTCTCGGAATCCAAAAAAATTAACAAATTCCGAATACCCATTCAACCACAAGTCCAACCATACCAAAATTACTCAATTCCGATCACAACTCGACCTTCAAAGCCTCAAATTAAAGCTTATGAAGTTTCTACAATTTCTAATTTTTTCAACCGAAAACACTAATTAAATGATAAAAATAATGATATATTCATGTATATTAACCAAATCCGAGTTAAAATCACTTACCCCAATCAATTCCTTGAAACTCCCACCAAAAATCGCCTTAATCCAAGCTCCCAAAGTCCAATTTTGAAATTTTGCTCCAACCCTTGTTTTTGAAATCTTATATTCTCCCCAGATGTCCTCCTTCGCGATCACGGAAAGTGCCTCGCGTTCGCGAAGCACAAAACTCAACTGCCCAAAAATCCTCTTACGCGAACGCGAAGGCTCCCTCATGAACGCGATGCTTAAGAGAGCTCTACCTATGCGAACACGTCCCCCTGACCGTGAACGCGAAGACTTGCCTGGTGCCCCCAGCCAGCCTCATCCTTCTACGCGAACGCGAGCTCCCTCACACGATCGCAATGCACAATTTCCCCAGACCTTCGTGAACGCGATACTCTCTTCGCGAACACGAAGAACAAATCATCACCTCCCTCCCAGATACTCTTTGCGAATGCGAGACCTCTCTCACGAACGCGTATAAGGAAACCAACAACAGAAAAATCAGCAGTTCTTCAAGGTTCAAAATGCGTCAAACAAGATCCGAATCACACCCAAGGCCTCCGGGACGTCAACCAAATATACCAATAAGTCCTAAAACATCATACGAACTTGCTCGAAGCGTCAAATCACATGAAACAATACTAAAACCACGAATCGCGCATCGATTCAAGCCTAATAAACTTATGAACTTCTAACTTCCAAAACTAATGCCGAAATATACCAAACCAACTCCGATTAACCTCAAATTTAGCACACAAGTCATAAATTACACAATGGACCTATTCCAAATTTCGGAACTAAAATCCGAGTCCGGTAACCACAAAGTCAACTCTCGGTCAAACTTCTCAACTCTCCAAAGTCTTTTTTTTTCAACTTTCGCCAATTCAAGCCGAAATCACCTACGGACCTCCAAATCAATATCCGGGCACACTTCTAAGTCCAAAATCACCCTACGGAACTATCGAAACTATCAAAACTCCATTTCAGAGCCATTTACACATAAATCAACATCCGGTTAACTCTTTTAACTTAGGCTTCCAACCTTGGGACTAAGTGTCCCAATTCATTCCGAAATATCCCCGGAATCAAACCAACTACCTCAGCAAGTCACATAACAACAAATGAGCATGGAATAAGCAATAAATGGGGGAACGAGGCTATAATAATCAAAATGACCGGTCGAGTCATTACATAAACAAGTCCAGAATATAGAAAGCATCTATAAGAATACATGTATACAGTCAATAGACATAAAATTAGTACTCTTGGACTGATAAAATAACATGCTAAAGTGTTTGTAAGTGCGAAGTGTACAATTACGATTTAGATTAGGCAGATACGCCTCACAATAGCAGTTATCAGGTTTGAACAGGAAATTAACCTACACATAGTCTCTAACATGATCCACTAAGTCACCTAGTCATACAGCATATAGAGCGTAGTAGTAAGAATTGCAAATATTCAAATCAATGCATGATAGCCTAAAAACTACCCCAAACATGAATACAATCCGGTGCATGCATATGGGCTCAACCCCTCGCATGTATACCACCATTGGCACATAGACAACATCAATAATTCAGGAAACTAATGCCTCAACTGAGTTTAGGCAAGATACTTATCTCAAATAAGCCAAATCAATACTCCAAAAATGCCTTCCCACGCGAATCGACCTCTGACGACTCGAATCTAGCAAACAACAACTCAATAACATCTAATAAAGCCAAAGAAATTACCCCAAATAATAAAGCTTCAATTTTCATACAAATATACAAAGTCAACCAAAATGTCAACCGGGGCCCGTACATCAAAACCAGACCAAAGTCATAAATCTCGACTATCCATTCGAATACGAGTCCAAATATACAAGTTTATCCAAATCCGATTCCGAATTGGGTTCAAATCTCTATTTTTCACTCTCGAATCGATAGTCAAAATCCCTAAATTTCTCTTTCAAATTCCATAATCTATATGTAATAATCCATGGGAAAATAAGATATAATGTAAAAATTAAGTAAAAAACACTTACCCTCTTGCTTTGTATGAAAATCCATTTCAAATTTGCCCTTATCCAAGTGTAGAGCTTAAAATATGAAATAATGGTTCTAAGTCCCAAAAATACAAAACTTATAAGTCTTCTTAGTGATACCCTTCGCAAACGCGGCCCAAGCCTTGCATTCGCGAACCACAAACCAGCTCCAGCCTCAAAATACCCATCGCGCATGCGATCCATCACCCACGAACGTGATGCACTTCCAACCCAAAGACTATGCGATGACGTTCAGTCCCGCGTGAACGCGAAGACTTAGCTCCAGCCTTCCCCCCATCAACCTGTCCTTCTACGAGAACGCGATACCCTAGTTGCTAACGTGAAGGCCACTGATTACAAAGCTCTGCGAGCGGGACACACCAATCGTGAACGCGAAGAATAAATTCCACTACCCCAACTAAGCCTTTGCGAATGCAAGACCTGCTCTGCGACGCGAAGCACACCATACACCAATAGTCTATTATTAATTCAACCAAGCTCCAGGTGATTCGAAACTCATCCGAGCCACTCGGGATCCCTTCTAGTCATGCCAACAAATATGTAAATGCTATCCAGACCTATCCAAAGCCTCAAAACGCATCACGATCACCTCATCTACGAATTGACGATGAACCATCAATTGAACTTCTCTTAAGTTCATAAGCGTCTAACTTTCAACCAAACGTCTGATTCCTATCAAACCAACTCGAAATACCACCAAATTTTGCACACAAGTTTCAAATGACATAACGAATCTATTTAGAGTCCTAGAATAACAATCCAAATCTGATAGCCTCAAAGTTAACTCCAGGTCAAACCTATGAACCTTTCAAACTTTAAATTTCCAACTTTCGACAATTAGAGCCAAATCAACCTAGGAACCTCCAAATTCAAATCCGAACATACACTTAAGTCCAAAATTACCATATGAACCTATTGGAACCATTAAAAAACTATTCTGGGGTCGTTTATATAAAATTCAAACCTTGGTCAACTCTTATAACTTAAGCTTCCAACTATAGAACTAAGTGTTCCAAATTCATTCTAAACCTCCTCGAAACCAAACTAACCAACCCCGAAATTCACAAAGCAAAACAAGTACACAAAAGCATCAAATAGGGGAATGCCGCTCAAATACACAAAATGACCAGTCAGGTCGTTACACTCAAACCTTAGAGGAGAAGGACACGACCAGTGCCTTAAACTCGTGATCGAGTTTACCAACATTTGATTTATTTGCAAACTTGGAAAATGCATGCTTCATGATAAAGAGCTTTTCAAAAAAAAGATTTGAATTCATTAATGTTTGGCATAATAGCCATGAACTTTTCAAAACTTTATACATAATTTTATGATTACAATGACTATATTTTGTACATAAATACATGACTCTCAGTGTATTTGAAGCTTCTATGATAATAATCACTTAAATGCATTAGTAAACTAGACTTAAAAGTACCCCCTAAAATAATAGCATGCTCACCATAACAACTGTAGAAGAGAGGAAGATCCAGCAAGGGTCCACATCATCCATAAGTATTAATACCTTCATCCACGAAGAGATGCAGTGCTGTAATAAAAGGGACGTGAGCACATAAAAAAAGGACAAGAATATACAAATAAAAAAAATAAAGAGATACTATGCAATTAAAAACAATAATCATTGCATTTTATTATATAAAATATATGAGAGATTGAGCTTTAAATAATTCAATCTTTTAGTGGGAGTCCCTAATTACTACTCATAAATATAGCCACCATGTGTATCTCATGGTGCTCCGAGCTTATCAGGGATGGATGAGGTGTCTCACTATAATTCCATGTAGGTATTGATAAGTTTGCTAAAAGTATCATAATCCCAATCATGGTACCAATTACATGCATGTGACTTCTTTTGTGAGAGTGAGCAATTTTCTTTGTGAGCATGAGATTCGAATGTGTGGATTGATTTTACTCTCTCTGCTTTTGTTGTGAGGGCACATGGTTTCACGAGGGATAGGTAACGTTATTAGACTTCTCTATGATGTTGGTTGTTCAAGCCATGAGTGCATTGTGACATTGAGTCGGTTTTTGAGGTTAGGATTGTTGTGAGCATGTTGTCTTTGTTCGAATATGTTTAAAGAAGGGCATAAGAAAAGGGAAGTGTGTTGATGCATAGTCTAGAGCCTAATTGTAGCAAATAACCATGGTCATAGATGTAGTGTGCTTTGAATGATAAGAGCTTAATTTTATTTTGTTTACTATAGTGATGGTTTGTTCGAGGACGAACAAAGGTTTAAGTGTGGGGTAGTGATGTTTGGCATATTTCGATATGTGTTGATGTTACTTTACCCATGTTTTAACCACTTCTTGATGTTATTTAATCTTTAAAACTCCCAACATGGTGTAATTATTGGTTTGATGACTAATTAAGTTATGTGTGACGATTTAAGGTGTTCGGAGTGCAAAATATGAAGAAAAGGTGGTTTAGCCAGAGGAAGAAGGGTTGGATGCGTCGCATCCAACCTAGGAAAACATCATCCTGCATGCAACCTTAGCAGTGAAGTTGGGCCATAGCGTCCGCCATCGCGTGCGAAACTGGGAAGTAGAAGAGAAGGCTGGATGCGTCGCGTCCACCTTCGCATGCAAAGCTGAGAAATGGAGGACAAGGTGGATGCGTTGTATCCACCTTAGCATCAATCCCTGAAGCCGAAGTGGACTAGGAATAGGAGAGCTTTGGCCCACGACTTTTGTACGCAATATATAAGCTAAAAACGCCTCTTTTAGGCTATCTAACATATTGGGAAGGGGAAAAAAGCCACGACAAAGCTGTGGAGGCCGGAATTCATCAAGTTTCATCTTTCTCCCACCAAACTTAGTAATTTTTATGTTTCTTTGTATGATTTGTTGTTTGGCTACCATGTCTATATGGAGCTAAACTTCACGTTCTAGGGTTGTGGTTCTTTCATGACTATTGTTATTCGGATATTGATTTTGACTTCTTGATTTATCATATTAGTTTATTTATTCAATCTTGCACTTAGTTATTTAATTGCTTGATCACCAATTGAATATTATCTCCGAATCTAGAATTGAACTCGAAAGTGGGAATTCTATATTGCATATAGGATTGAGTAGGGCAAGTTCTTGAACTCGGGCATCGGGGAACGGATTCGTAGTTAGGATAGACATATACCTAATTGCCTTGCTTGGTTGATTTACAGGAATTATAAATGCGTTCTTGTTGATTCTAACTCCATAGACATATAGGCGTTAGGTTAGCTTGAATAGGCGAGTAAGAACTCGACAGATTCTTATGAGCATTAACCCTGTCAACCAATAAGCTAGATAAATTAGTCGGTCAATTCAATTGAAGAATACAATAGGATTGTTAGATAGCCCATAACCCTAGATCGTTTTCATTACATTGATATCATTAAAATCTGCTCTTTCTCTGTTCAAAGTTTATTATTTATATTTTTCTTATTTAATTAGTTTAGAATAAAATATTTTGAGGTTTAATTCTTGTTTAGATAATTAGGATAGTCTAATTTAGTTAATAGTTAATCATAAGTCCTCGTGGGTTCGACATCCGACTTTTAGTCACTTTATTACTTTACGACCGCGTATACTTGCGTGAGTGTGTTTGGTCGCAACAAGTTTTTGGCGCCGTTGCCGGGGACTTAGAAATTTGCTATTTTTCTAGATTAGACATTTTTTTATCTATTCATGTTTTTTTATTATTTTATTTTAGTTAGTATTTTTTATTTATTTTAGCATGGCATCTTGGAATAAAAATTGTTCGAATGATGGTTATTCTTATTTTGATGATCCTTGTCCATATTGTGGAGGACCCCACTGGTGAAAAAATTGTCAGAATGTTCCCAGGAGCGAGTTGTGCGCACAATCTCAATCCTTTGAGTGGAATATTTATAATATGTGTGGTGGTCAAGATGGCCATTGGGATGGTTGTCCTAATTTTGTTCATCCTTCTCTGAGCCCTTATTATGATCTTTCTAATGATATTTCTGAGTTTGATAGGGGCAATGAAGTGCAGGATATGGAGCCTGATGCATATATTAGGGATATTCTGAGGCAAGTAGCAGAGCAACAGGATGAACTCAAAAAAGATATGAAAAGAATGAGGGCAGCAATCACAAGAATGAAGGCCAATATGGAAGAATTGAATGAAGAGAGCGAGTACCAGCAAGAGAAAATTTTTGAAAAAGAGGAGATTTTGAGCCAAACTTGGCTGGCAGAACAGGCTGAAAAGTTAGAAATATATGAAGCTCAACATGAGGAACTTACTGATGGGATGAGACACTTTATAGAGGGAAGATCTAAACTGGGACAAGGGATCTATAAATTTGTCACTACTATTCACGACTTGCAAGATAAATTAAATGCAAAGGTTGTTGCGTCTATCGCCCAACAAAATAGTAATGAGTTGTGTAAAGCTAAAAATGAGCTTATACGCCAAATTGAGGAGCTAAAAGTGGAGAGCCAATCACTCGAGAATATTTTTGTTGATGATGCCCATGTTGAGAAAAGTACACTAGAGCCATGTGAGGTAGCAGATAATGTTATATTTGAAGACTCTAATGTGTGCACATATGAGGATGTAAAGAGTAATACAATTCTAGAGTTAGGGCGTATTGGTCCTCATTCCAATCATTTTTCCACATTGTGTTTAGATAGTAAGATAGTAATCAAGACATCTGAGCCTATGGGGGAGTCAAAGAGTGAGGATGAGAGTGCT
Organism: Nicotiana tomentosiformis; assembly: GCF_000390325.3. NCBI lineage: Eukaryota > Viridiplantae > Streptophyta > Magnoliopsida > Solanales > Solanaceae > Nicotiana > Nicotiana tomentosiformis. The sequence continues at coordinate 161,890,459 of NC_090813.1, read as the reverse complement.
TGTATTCTTCAATTTGTCATGCCAAAAAGCAAAAAATACATTCCTCATCTAAAGGCCGAGAAGTGTAGAGTGAAAAATTTATTACTTGGCCTGGTTATCTTTGTAGCCCCACCACTGGAGCATAGCCGCAAACTGGATGCCATGTTAGGGGCTCAATTCATAAGTTCGAGGTGGAGGCAAAAAGTGGTTCACGTCGTGCCGCTACGTTAAATCAGGCGCTTGTTGGGAGGCAACCCAGCGTTACTGCTTTCTTTTATTTTTGTTCACTTTTTATTTTATTTTATTTTTATTATTTTGTAGTATTTATTTTTGTTTTGTAGGATTATGAGCATAGGAAGCAAAGCCATTAGAAGAGTGCAAAAGCGAGCTAGATAGTGAGGACTAAGTGTGGGGTGCCCACACAAAGGACGATGCCTGGGGGAAGTCTGAGTACCTCGTGAGCCGCTATTGCTTCGGCCTTTGGCCTACCAGGGAGTCTCGTTTACCCTCTTATTATTTATAATGTGCATTGAGGACATTGCAAAATTTTAAGTGTGGGGTGAGGAGATCGTTTGGATGAGTTTCTGTGCTATTTTAGCTTAGTTGTAGTACTCATTCTTAAGTGTAGTAGCTTTTGTGAAAAAAAAAAGAAAAAAAAAACGAAAAAGTAGAAAAATTGGACTTTTCCCGACGATTGATCTCCTAGACAGTTTTCTTGAGGGATTAAAGTCTAAACAAAAATCCAAAATATGTCTTTTAGCTTTCTTTAGGTAGTAATAATCCCCTGTGGTTTTTCTTTGTGCCTCGGTTCTTTTCCATGGGATGTAGTTTGAACCGGGTAGTTTTTTCTTTCCGAGTAGATTAGGAATTTAGGGAATAAAAGGAGCAAGAATGATGAACCTAGGCGCCCTTGACTTGTTTGATAGTAACATATTTATACTTTCGCATGTGTAGTATCTTCTGTATGATTTGAATTTATTGATGATGCCTTGTTAAATTGGATAGCATGTTTTGTGGCGCCTATGTCTCGTTTACATGACTTGTGTTCACTTTGCGCTTAATGCTTAATATCTCGTTGCTCCGTGAATACTTGCATTGTTTGAGAGTCGGAATGTGACCGTCCTTAATGAGTCATGTGCCATGTGTGGTAAGGTTTTTGTGTAGTCCATGTAGTGTACTTGTGTCTAGAACTTGCCCAGTATGTGAGTTGAAGCGAAATTTTAGGTGATGCTCGGTTTGAAAAATGATTTTAGGCTTTCTTTGATCTTTTTGAGCTTATTGCTTATCACAAATAAAAGCTATCCCTAGTTAAACCTTTTGAGCCTGTAGACCTTTTATTTGGTACCCACATTACAAGCCTATACCCTTTTTATTTTTAATTGATATTGTTTTGATCCTTTTACCTCTTAAAGCACTTTAATTGTTAGATGAGCGCTAAAAGAAGTAAGAAGGGACTAAGTGTGGGGTGACTTTTGAGTGGAACCAATGAAAGAAAGAAGGGTGCACTTATTTTGTAAAATAATACACCACTAGCGGAAATTAAAAAAAAAAGGGCAAAGAAAAATATAAATGAATAAATTGTTGTCTTGTTCTTGCTAGTGGGTATGAATTAAAGTAGTGCTTAAAGAAAGAGGAAATATTGTTTGAAGTGATATTATTGGTGAAATTGAAAGGGTGTTGAAGAATTCGCGCTTAAGTTATTTGATGATGTGTTAAAGTGCTTAGGAGGGTGAATCACTATTCCTTAAATATATCCTACCCGTCCCTTAGCCCACATTACAACCATGAAAAAGTCCTAATTGATTTTAGATCGAGCGAGCTTACATTAGTAGAGATTTACATTAAGGGCAAGCCTATGGTACCAACTACATGCATGTGACTTCTTTTGTGAGAGTGAGCGATTTTCTTTGTGAGCATGAGATTCGAATGTGTGGATTGATTTTACTCTCTCTGCTTTTGTTGTGAGGGCACATGGTTTCACGAGGGATAGGTAACGTTATTAGACTTCTCTATGATGTTGGTTGTTCAAGCCATGAGTGCATTGTGACATTGAGTCGGTTTTTGAGGTTAGGATTGTTGTGAGCATGTTGTCTTTGTTCGAATATGTTTAAAGAAGGGCATAAGAAAAGGGAAGTGTGTTGATGCATAGTCTAGAGCCTAATTGTAGCAAATAACCATGGTCATAGATGTAGTGTGCTTTGAATGATAAGAGCTTAATTTTATTTTGTTTACTATAGTGATGGTTTGTTCGAGGACGAACAAAGGTTTAAGTGTGGGGTAGTGATGTTTGGCATATTTCGATATGTGTTGATGTTACTTTGCCCATGTTTTAACCACTTCTTGATGTTATTTAATCTTTAAAACGCCCAACATGGTGTAATTATTGGTTTGATGACTAATTAAGTTATGTCTGACGATTTAAGGTGTTCGGAGTGCAAAATATGAAGAAAAGGTGGTTTAGCCAGAGGAAGAAGGGTTGGATGCGTCGCATCCAACCTAGGAAAACATCATCCTGCATGCAACCTTAGCAGTAAAGTTGGGCCATAGCGTCCGCCATCGCATGCAAGCTGAGAAATAGAGGACAAGGTGGATGCGTCGCATCCACCTTCGCAGGCAAAAATTGAAATGGAGGACAAGGTGGATGCGTCGCATCCACCTTAGCATCAATCCCTGAAGCCGAATTGGACTAGGAATAGGAGAGCTTTGGCCCACGACTTTTGTACGCAATATATAAGCTAAAAACGCCTCTTTTAGGTTATCTAACATATTGGGAAGGGGGAAAAAGCCACGACAAAGCTGTGGAGGCCGGAATTCATCAAGTTTCATCTTTCTCCCACCAAACTTAGTAATTTTTATGTTTCTTTGTATGATTTGTTGTTTGGCTACCATGTCTATATGGAGCTAAACTTCACGTTCTAGGGTTGTGGTTCTTTCATGACTATTGTTATTCGGATATTGATTTTGACTTCTTGATTTATCATATTAGTTTATTTATTCAATCTTGCACTTAATTATTTAATTGCTTGATCACCAATTGAATATTATCTCCGAATCTAGAATTGAACTCGAAAGTGGGAATTCTATATTGCATATAGGATTGAGTAGGGCAAGTTCTTGAACTCGGGCATCGGGGAACGGATTCGTAGTTAGGATAGACATATACCTAATTGCCTTGCTTGGTTGATTTACAGGAATTATAAATGCGTTCTTGTTGATTCTAACTCCATAGACATATAGGCGTTAGGTTAGCTTGAATAGGCGAGTAAGAACTCGACAGATTCTTATGAGCATTAACCCTGTCAACCAATAAGCTAGATAAATTAGTCGGTCAATTCAATTGAAGAATACAATAGGATTGTTAGATAGCCCATAACCCTAGATCGTTTTCATTACATTGATATCATTAAAATCTGCTCTTTCTCTGTTCAAAGTTTATTATTTATATTTTTCTTATTTAATTAGTTTAGAATAAAATATTTTGAGGTTTAATTCTTGTTTAGATAATTAGGATAGTCTAATTTAGTTAATAGTTAATCATAAGTCCTCGTGGGTTCGACATCCGACTTTTAGTCACTTTATTACTTTACGACCGCGTATACTTGCGTGAGTGTGTTTGGTCGCAACAAGCAAGTTTTAAAGATTAAATAACATCAAGAAGTGGTTAAAACATGGGCAAAGTAACATCAACACATATCGAAATATGAAAACTTGTTGCGACCAAACACACTCACGCAAGTATACGCGGTCGTAAAGTAATAAAGTGACTAAAAGTCGGATGTCGAACCCACGAGGACTTATGATTAACTATTAACTAAATTAGACTATCCTAATTATCTAAACAAGAATTAAACCTCAAAATATTTTATTCTAAACTAATTAAATAAGAAAAATATAAATAATAAACTTTGAACAGAGAAAGAGCAGATTTTAATGATATCAATATAATGAAAATGATCTAGGGTTATGGGCTATCTAACAATCCTATTGTATTCTTCAATTGAATTGACCGACTAATTTATCTAGCTTATTGGTTGACAGGGTTAATACTCATAAGAATCTGTCGAGTTCTTACTCGCCTATTCAAGCTAACCTAACGCCTATATGTCTATGGAGTTAGAATCAACAAGAACACATTTATAATTCCTGTAAATCAACCAAGCAAGACAATTAGGTATATGTCTATCCTAACTACGAATCCGTTCCCCGATGCCCGAGTTCAAGAACTTGCCCTACTCAATCCTATATGCAATATAGAATTCCCACTTTCGAGTTCAATTCTAGATTCGGAGATAATATTCAATTGGTGATCAAGCAATTAAATAATTAAGTGCAAGATTGAATAAATAAACTAATATGATAAATCAAGAAGTCAAAATCAATATCCGAATAACAATAGTCATGAAAGTCGTGGCTTTTTCCCCACACTATCATACATTAATATTTCATAAAACTTTTAGGTATATAAGCATACGTAGAAGATATGAAGTTTTGGAGAAATAATTCTATGGAAGGGTTCGACTCAATATATCTCAGATATTCTTCTAGCTAACAATGTCTTCTCGTGTCCCAAATGACCCAACGAGAGTCAATCTACACAGTATAAACAATCTAAGTCACAACCAATTCAAAAATTCACGGTTTAAGTTACTTATGTATTTTATCAAATACCTAATGTGCACTAATGACACTAATATGGAACAAGGGTATTTCTTGCCTATCAACTATTCCTCTTGCCAGCAATGAGTTACTAATATCCTTTGGTTATTTTCAACCTTCATTTATACTCGTTCAACCAACAAATGAACTCAATCCAGTCATTACTACCAACCACTATTTATCATTTCTCAAACCAACCCATCAATGACACATTATGATTTTTAATTCATACTTCTACCTTATCCCTTATACTATTCAATAACAATCTTTATACATTATTAATGTCCAATAAATAATTTAGAAGTGATAAAAAATATCTTTGAAGACAAACCCTAAAAAATCTCATTCTTGAGTTCTTGGAAGATTTTGAGCATTCTATGAATTTCACGTAGTTGGAGTGTGAGTAGTTCTGTTTAATGATCTAGAATCTATGAAAGAAAATACATTGTGAGAATTCTTCCCTTTTGAAATTTCTGAACGTCGGCCCTTGGATGCCTCCGGTTCATTATCTCCTTTCGAGGCCTGAAGGATTCAAACATGTACAGGGGTCACGACGTGAGTGCCCCTAATGTCCTATCCTTGAGTCCATTTTTTATAGTTAATTTCTTGAGTTACCTTGATATGTTTCTAACTCGGACAACTTTCAAACCTTCATATAGTTGTAATACCATACTTGTATAATAATTTTCTCAATCATGTTTAGCCTAGCACACAAAATGATGACCAAAATAATTATTAGCACGCCATAAAATTTTTAAATCTTACAAAACTTTATGAGGCTTTACAAATGAAAAGAATCATTCTGATAAGGAATAGCCTTGGTTAGGCTTAAGAACCAAGTATGTAAAAAAAAATCTTGAATTGTGTAGCACCGTAGGGACAAGTTCTAGGAGACCAGGCTGAGATCGTCCTTCACTTATACAAGAATAAAATTATATCACAATTCTTGGTACTCCCTAGAAAAGAAAATAAAGAAAAGAGGTTTTATGAAATAAATAAATAAGAATGTCTTGAAAAAAATTATGAGTTGTTTGTTTTAACTATTCATAAGAAATTTTTGTTATAATTGTATATGATCATGCATGCATATTTGTTTTAGAATCTTGTTCTAACTATAGTGGAAGAATTATTTTACTTACTAAATAGCATTGTGGTATACTGGCATTTAAATATTTTCTTCGGAACCTACATTTACTTGGCACATACTTTATAGATGAGTATGCTACGAGTTAGGACCTTCTGTTCCAACAGACTTTAGTGAGCTTCGTATCAAATCACGGAGTTCAATGCTTTGACTACAATCCTTTTATTTTGTGTTGTTATTTCTAGTTGAGGATTAGCTGGCGTGTTATGTCCCAAGCAATCTGCCTAAATTCTTTAGAGGCTTCATAGATATTTCAGAGTTAGAACATGAAGTTAGATGCTATAATATTTTTGGAAAATGTTTGAATTTATATTTGATTTATCAAGAATGTTTTTTAGAATAAGTTTTCAGAAGTGAATCTAGTTGTTTTCCTTCTTTAGATATTTGACATGCATCACATAATAATGAAAATAAGTTATGAGATTCACTCGGTCAAGTTAAGGCACCGGTACCTGTTACGAGTTGAGCAGAAATAAAATCTCGATAAATTTGGTATCACAATAATAGGTTTGGAGATTCACAGGGTCTATGAATCTATGTCAGTAGAGTATTATTTATCATTACGAGGGCCCAACATCTATAAACGAGGGACTACCTCATTTAATGTTTTTTATTCTTTACACTGTAAATCATGTGATACAACGTAACTCTTAAGTATATTTCTAATAGTTTCATGTTCGAATATGTAGAAATGGCTCGTACTCGTAATATTGATAAAGCTGTAGCCCCGACTACTACAGCTGCTGTCCAACATGTTGCGAGCACTGCTACAAGAATAAAGAATAAAGTCATCCAACTAAGGCAACCCAAGCTCCCACACTACAAGAAAAGTGGTATTTACATGGCGTTTTTCCCGGTGATTTTAGAGGGAAATTAGCAAGTAATTTGGTTTTCTGCGGATTTTTCAGCCAAAAAAAATCAGATAGAAAAATCTTCGTAGGTAATTATTACCTGTGGATTTTAAAATCCCCAAGTAAGGTACCTGAGGATTATGAATCTGCATGTAAATTACCTGCGGATTTTATCTTAAAAAATGTAAAAGAAATCGTGAAAAATGAAAATTTTCCTGGGGATTTTCATATGAAAATTCGCAAGTAATTCCCAAAGAAAATCTCTTTTGCCAAATATTCAAAAAAACAATAATTATTTTTTACTAACTTAATTTCTCGTTATTACACCAAAGATCTCTCTGACATTGATATTTTGCGCTTTTGATTTTATTTATTTATTTAAATTAAATTTCTACATATATTTTTTTGTAATTACAATACACTTTCTAATCATAATTATTTTATATACACTATATAATATACACCTACCACCCCGCAGCTTTCCCCAATACTCACACATTAGGTTCCGTGCATTAATTGACACGCTGTGCAAACCTCATCTGCAAGCTACATATAAGGCCGAAAGGCTATAGAATTCATCTGATCTGGTAAAAAAAATTTCGCCAATTCTTGTAACGAACACAAAATTTAGTTACTTCAATAATATTATAAGTCAGTCGAGAGGATATTTGAAAATAGAATTAGAAGATCACTCAATACTTAATTCTAACTTATAGATTTACAAGAAAATCATTCTAAGTAACATTCGATAACTAAATTATAAAGGCCAAACGGTCTCAACAAAAGGTAATACGAAAAGCAAAAAACAAAAACATCTGAAAGGGCCTAAGTGGCCTAGTCTTTGCCGGGAGCCGCATTATCACCTTCGGAGTATTATTTTTAAACACATGTAAAAGTGAAATATATATAAGCAGGATACACAGTAAAAAAATTAGTTTTTTTTGATTAATTTATATATTTAAGGATATAATTAAATTTAATGTTAATGATAAATATAATTGAATAATGTTTTCTACTTAAAAATTATACTTAAATTATTCAATGATACACACTGTAAAATAATTACTAATGGTATTAGCTCAACCTTAATCAAACTTAAACAAAGCAAGTAGGGTATGAAAGATTAACCATTGTAATTGTTTTGGTCTAATTTAAGTTCTCCATATTTAATTCATTAGCTAAAATTAATTAATAGATCTACGACAATAAATTTGTTATTGGAGATAGTTAAACCTAACATCAATGATAAATTTAGCTAATTTTTTTCTACTTAATAATTATACTTAAATTATTCAATGATACACAATTTAGTATGTTCTCTGACTTCTCTCATGATATTTTATGATATTTAATTCTTTTGTTATAATTAATTAATCATATTTATGAAAATTAATTTATTAGTGGATTAGTAACCGATCACATCATTCTTAATGATTTGTAATATACAACCTGAAAAATATCATATCATTGGCTTTTATATGAGATTAAATTATAATTACATTATTATGAAGAAATTAATAAATATGCATGGCATTGCCCATCAATAAATTAATTAATTAAACGCGATTATTTATAAAAAACATTATGTTGAAATTGTTGCTTTAAAACATTTTCTTTTCAAGACCTTATGAGAGTGAAAATTATTATATAATAGTTTGTTTGACTTGAAAAATGTTCACATAGCAAAAATCCCCTGATAAATCCTTAAGAAAAATCTTTAGCTAAAATTGCAGCAACCAAATCTCCAGGTACATCCCCAAATATATAAATTCTCAACCAAAACAAAACACGGCTAAATCCATAATACTTAGTAAATTTCCTAAGGAATTCCCTGTTAAAGAGAAATCCTTAGGCAAATTCCCAAGAAATAAATTTCGAGAGAAATTCATAGAATCAAGATCCCTAGGTAATTTTTCAATTAAAAAATCTCCAATTAAATCTCCAGGTAAGAATCCCTAGCTAAATCCGCAAGTAATTTTACTTGGAGAATTTCCTTCGAATTAACTAAAAAAGTTATTTTTGTTCATTTACTTGCGAATTTACTTATGAAAGCGGTACTTGCAGATGATTTTATCAAGTAATTCCGCAAGTAAAAATTTGGCGCAAAATGGCGCCAAGTTTACATGCGAATTTTCCTGCAAAAATAATTTTCGCAGGTATAATATACTAGAATTGAGAAATTTTACATTTTCACATGAAAATTTATAAGAAACTTAGATATGGCGGAGGCTTGTAGTGCAGTTAAGGTATAATGGAAATGTTTACCACCTTCATGGCCAGTCAGGGGCAGGGATGGGGGATGGGTGCTCCACCATGGACAGGAAGAGAGAGATCCATCTTAGTCTCCATGCAACACTTTTGCATAGAACTCTCTAGATTATTGTGAAACTAAATCTAAACAGGACCCATTGGACTAGTTAGAGGGTGTTCAGTAGACCCTTTGGATGATGAAAGTGACAGATAGCTCAATAATATTGCTTACACATGATTTGAGTTATGGGAGGAAGGCAGGGATGAGGAAGCTTCTCCTTCTACTTGGTAGGAATTTTCTGAAGCATTCATAGCCAACTTCATTCCTGAAAAAGACAGGGAAGCTCTGGCCACATAATTTGAGCAACTGAAGCTGGGAGCTATGAGCGTGCAGGAATACTATATGAAGTTTATTAAGTTTTCCAAATATGCTCTTCACATGATTCCTATAGAGAATGTAAAAATTTGTAGGTTTATTATCGAGATGGGAGAACACATTCATGACACTAAATGAAGCTGCAACTGTAATCATGGAACACTTTGCTATAATTGTGGGATTTGGAAAGCACATAAAACTAAAGAAGTAGAAAATAAGAATAGACAAGGAGTAGAATAAGAAAGACCAAACCACAGGTGGGTATACTAGTACACTAGGTGGAGGACGAAAGAGTTAGTTTAATAAGGAATCATTAGCCCCACCTCAGTCCACTCTCAGTTTCGCAGAAATACTCCATTCAGGCAGAGTTATAGTCAAGGGAATCAGTCCTTCTTGAATTAGAAATTTATGACTCCAATCTCGTATAGTCAGAGTGGTATAGGGCAACAATCTTAGTATAGAGTTCCCTATAGTTCTTGTGGAAAGAATCACTTACGGTAATGTAAGTTCGGGACTCGAGGTTTTTATATCTACGGTGACCTAGGGCACATTAAGATTAGTTGCCCAAAATTTTAACAAAGTGCACGAGGAGCGTCAGCTCGTCCATTGAGTTTTTTAGTTTCCACCACTGCAGTTCCACGTATAGCTCTTGCCTCTCAAACTCAGCCCGGTCATAGGGTAGGTAAGGGCACAGGTTCAACTACTCAGAGAGGGGGAAAACCCTATTTTTATGCAGTTTTAGATTATCATAGTGAAGAGACATCTCCGCCTAGTCGCATCTATTTTACTAGTTTGTTCACATGATGTGCATGCATTAATTGACTCGGGTTCTATTTTGTCGTAAGTTTCCCCATATTTTGTTAAAAACTTCAGGATGGAATGTAAACAGTTAGATAAGTATTTCTAGTCTCTACTCCAGCTGGCAAGTCTATAGAAGCAACGAAAGTGTACAAAGGTTGCACAATTTCAAGTCATAGCTGTAGTACTACAGCTGACCTCATTAAATTAGAAATAATAGATTTTGATGTGATTATGGGTATGGATTGATTGTCGTCCTACTATGCCAATGTGGATTGTGAGGCAAAATAGTTAGATTTTAGTTTCTAGTGAAGAAGTTCTAGAATGGAAAGGTTACATAGCATCGCCTATGGATAAGTTTATTGCTGGCCTTAAGGCTAAGAAAATGATGACAATGGGTGTTTATCCTATATTACCCGTGTTATTAACCTAGGATCAGAAATACCAACGCTTAGCCTGTACCTATTGTCAAATTATTCCAGAAGTCTTTCTTGATGACTTGTACAGTCTTTCTCCAAAGAGAATAATAGATTTTGGCATAGAGGTGCAGCCATTCACTCGACTTATATCTATTTCACCTCATAGAGTGGCCCAACCGAACTGAAAGAATTAAAGGAACAGTTAAAATATCCTCTTGACTGTCACAACCCAAATTTCATCGTAGGGGTCGTGATAGCACCTAGTCTCTAAAATTAGGTAAGCCGATCACTTATCAACATTTAAATCAATAAAATATGATAAGATAAAGCAGAGTTTAACATAAATGCGAAAATAGAGGTAATATAAGCCAAAGTGGCGATAATCAAACTCCCATAACTAGATAATACAGATTCACGAGCTCTAACTGAATACATAAGAATATCTCAACATACAATACTGTTCGGAACATAGAAACATCAATATCAATATAAGGATAGAACTCCAAGGAACTGCGAAGGTCAATGCAGATCTACCTTGAATCGTCACGATCAATAAGCTCTCGTTTCCTAGATCCGCTGCCTCCAACACCTAGATCTACACAAAATATAAAGAAGTATAGTATGAGTACATCACGGTCGGTACCCAGTAAGTATCAAGACTAACCTTGGTGAAATAGTGACGCAGTTTAAGCCATGTGATATTCACTAGTCAAAAACCTATGCAATATATCAATAACTGGAAACAAAATATATAAGAAAAAAATAATATCCACTATCTCGTAGAGCATGTAATGACAATTCAATGTAGAAAACTCCTATAGTCAAAAAATCATTAAAAAAAATGGGGCATGTAATAACATGTCAAATTCAACTAATTGCTCATTAAAAATACAAGACGGATGCTTTTAAGAAACATGGAATAAATCAAAATATCAACCCTGTTTTAACATATAAACCAAATCAAGAAAGTCATCCCCGAATCATCACATAACATCATCAATAATTCCAGCCTTATTTCGCCGCATGTGCACACAACAATGAAATGCCTCCCTTATTTCACCACATGCGCATATCGCCACGTGGTCAACTCGAGAAAATACCACCATTATTTCCCCCCCATGCGCACAATAATAGACGCAATCGCACGGTAAAGACCTCGTGCCGACACCCCCAATCAATCGGCTCAATATGTCCACATGTGCCACAATATCACAAAGCAATAATACCAAAGTTTCATCAATACATAAGCTCACAACTTATCAATAAAACGCACAAGAATATAACAATAACAAAAAAGTGAGGAGAGGTGTTCAACAAATAAAGAATGTCTATGGCTAAGTCAATATTGTGATCATGATCATGTAGTCACAAAGTGGTTTAAAAATATTTCATATAAACTTCATTATCAAAATAAGGTATATTAATAGCCTACAGTCTAATCCGATTATAAGCCACACGTAGCACCTGTATACACACTTGTCACCTCGTATTCAAGTCGCTTTTCACATAACATAATTAGGAAATTAAGGCCAAATCCCGAGGGGTATTCCCTTACACAAGGTAAGACAAGATACTTACCTCAAACAATCCAAATCAATACTCTAGAAAGCACTCTTGAATCAGCCTCAATACGGGTCAAGTCCAGCAAAAAATAACTCAATAATATCAAATGCGGCTATAGACATCGATCCCAATTAATAAAGCTTCGATTTAAAAAAAATAAATCAAAAAGTCAAATAAAAAGTCAACTCGGGTTTGCCTCCCCGAATCCGATAAAAGTTATAAATTCCGAACACCCATTCGAATACGAATCTAACCATATAAGTTTCATCCAAATCCAACTCCAAATCAAGGTTCAAATCTCTTTTTTTTAAAAACGTTTTGCAAAAATTCCTAATTTTTCTCACATAGATTCATCAATCAAATGCTAAAATCAAGAATGAAATCATGAATAATAATGCAATCCGATTCAAGAACACTTATCCCAATCCAAATTATGAAAATCCCCTCAAATATCGCCCAAATCTGAGCTCCCGATCTCAAAATATGTTAAAATAACTTAAACCCTCGAAGTAGAATTTTTAGGTCTAAGTTATTTTATCATATTTTGTAATCGAGAAGCACAAGCTAACACTGGCCTCAAAGATACCTTTCGCGAGCGCGGTCTGGCACCCGCGAATGCGATGCTTCAACATCACTGGTCTACCCGAATGCGGTTGCGAAGGTCAAAAGCCTAGCAACTCATCCGGCCTTCCCTTCTATGCGAACGCGACACCTGGTCGCGAATGCGAAGGCCATTGCCTATCATTCTCCACGAACGTGTTACACCCACAACGGACGCAAAGAAGAAAAGAATTCCAGCCACAAAACACACTCTTCGATCGTGAGAGCTCTTCCGCGATCGCGATGAACTCCAGAACACCAGAAAACCAGCAACTCCAAACATGAGAGAAATGGTCTGAAACCACCCCGAAACACACTCGATGCCCCCAGGACCCTGTCCAATCGTACCAACTTATTCCAAAATATAACACAAACCCACTCGAGGCCTCAAGTCACACAAAATAATATCAAAATCACAAATTGAACCTTAATTAAAACTTAACGAACTAATCCAAATCTTCAAATTCCAAACTTATGCCGAACATGCCTAAACAACTTGGAATAACTCCAAAATGTACGCGTAAGTCATAAATCATCATACGAACCTATTCCAAGGCTCAGAATCTCAAACAGACATCAATAACCATAAAGTCAACTATGGGTCAAACCTATGTACTTCCTAACCTCCAAATTGCCAACTTTTGCCAATTAGAGCCAAATCAACCTAGGAACATCCAAATCCAAATCCAAATCCAAACATACGCCTAAGTCCAAAATCACCATTCGAACCTAACGAAACTATCAAAACTCCGATCCGAGGTCAAATACACAAAATTTGTACTTGGTCAACACTTTTAATTTAAGCTTCCAAATTAGGAACTAAGTGTTCCATTTTAATCTAAAACCTTTCGCGAAACAAAATCCACCACTCCCGTAAGTGACATAACCACAAATAAGCATACATGAAACATCAATTAGGGGAGCGATGCTCAAACAAAAATGATCGGCCAAGTCGTTACATTCTCCCCCTCTTAAACAAATGTTTATCCTCGAACGAGTCTAGAAACATACCCGAAGTGCCAAAAATATGAGGATATCTGCTCCGCATATCATGCTCGGTCTCCCAAGTCCTCTCCTCGACTGGTTGACCTCTCCACTGGACCTTTATCGATGCAAAATTCTTCGACCTCAACTTTCGAACCTGCCAGTCCAAAATGGTTACCCGCTCTTCAACATAAGTCAAATCCCTGTCCAACTGCACCGAGCTGAAATCTAACAGATTTGATGGATCCTCAAAGTACTTCCATAGCATGGAAACATGGAACACCTGATGAACTCCTGATAAGTTGGGTGGCATGGCAAGTCTGTAGGACACTTCACCAACTCTCTCCTGATAAGTTGGGTGGCATGGCAAGTCTGTAGGACACTTCACCAACTCTCTCTAGAACATCAAAAGGACTAATATACCGAGGGCTCAACTTACCCTTCTTTCTGAACCTCATCATACCCTTCATAGGCGAAACTCTAAGTAGACCCCTCTCACCTACCATGAATGCCTCATCACGAGCCTTCCTATCAGCATAACTCCTTTTCTTGGACTGCGGTGTATAAAGTCGCTCCTCAATCAATTTCACCTTCTCCAAAGCGTCACAAACCAGATCAGTGCCCAACAACCTAGCCTCTACAGGATCAAACCAACTAACCGAAGAACGACATCGCATCCCATATAAGGCTTCATACGGAGCCATCTGGATGCTCGAGCTCGATTAGTAGCTGTTGTTTTAGGCGAACTTTGCTAACGCTAGAAACTGATCCCACTGGCCCTCGAAATCAATGACACATGCTCGCAACATGTCCTCCAAGATCTAAATAGTACACTCAGAATATCCGTCCATCTAGGGATGAAATACCATACTCAGCTCGACTTGTGTGCCCAACTCACGCTGCACGACTCTCCAAATAAGCGATGTAAACTGAGTGCCTAGATCCGAGATAATAGACACATGCACACCATGCAGGCAAACAACCTCTCTAAGATAAATCTGAGCTAGATGCTCTAAAGTGTAGGTAGTCATGACTGGAATGAAGTGCGCAGACTTGGCCACTCTATCCACAATGACCCACACAACATCAAATCTCCTCAAGGTCCATGGCAGCCCGACCACAAATCCATAGTGATATGCTCCCACTTTCACTCGGGAATATCTAGTCTCTGATGCAACCCACCATGTCTCTGATGCTCATACTTAACTTGATGACAATTCAAACAAAGTGCCATATACTCAACAATATCTTTCTATATCCTCTACCACGAATAATGTTGCTTCACATCATGGTACATCTTCGCGGCACCTATATGAATGGAATACCGCAAACTATGGAACTCCTTAAAAGTTAACGCTCGAAACCTATCCACATTAGGCACACAAATCCGTACCTGAAGCCTCAATACTCCATTGATATTTGGCTTAAAGTATGTGCATTTATATGGATGTCGCCTCACATTTTTACTCAAATTTCATGGATTTGTATGTGTATTGTAATGATTTATGCTAATTTGTGGTATTCTTACGTGTAGGAGTTACCCGGAAGCAATGTGGAATGAAAGGGCACGAGTTGAAGCAAAAAGGGAAGAAAAGAGAAAAATCCCCCAGACTAGCACCCAAGCCACCGCATCGCGCTGCCTGGGACGCAGAAGTCAGAAATAATTCTTTTGGGGCTTTCAGCCTAGCGCAGTGCCAATGAGTTGCGCTGCCTTGGACGCTGGGCGGGAACTCTCCTATTTCGTGCGTGACTTGTTTTGTACGGCCCTACACGACCCCAAATTGTATAAAAAGAATTTGAAACCTACTTTGGAGGTAGAGATGCCAATTTGAGAGCAAAATACAAGCACGAAACACTCGGGAGCAAGGATTCTCAGTTTTTCTTCATTATTCTTAGTATTTTCAACAATCAAACACTTGTGAAATTGTTTAGTACTATCATGAGTGGCTAAGACCCATTAGTTCCGAGGTTGTGATTTAGCCATGAATATTGTTATTTGACATTAACTACTCCTTGATTGTAATTCGCTATTACATGGTTGTTTCTTCAATTCTTAGTTTAATTGCTTGATTGTCTAGCCTACGGTCAAGTTCAATCAACTATCTGAACTGTGCTTGGGAAAACTACGTTTAGATTAGAGAAGAATTGAAGAGGACATGATCTTAACTCTAATATGGGGGGCGGATTTGTGGCTAGGATATGAATATACTTAATCACCATGCTTAATATAATATCGCGATCTTAATTGATTAATACCATAGGAATATAGGCATTAATCTATTTGGGGCAGACGCGTAATAATTTGGGAAAATACTACGAGTGCACTTTACTCGACTAATTAGAACACAATAGGACTGGTGAATCAATCACAACCTTGGAATGTTTATCTCTATTGAATTCTCAACACAACTACTTTATGCTTGCTAAATTAGTTAATTGTTACATTTATTGCCTAGTTATAAATTACACAACTCAACCTTGATTGACTTGACTGGATAACAAATTGAGTAAAATTAGTAGGTAGTTAAACACAAGTCTCGGTGGGTTTGACACTCTACTCATCATTATATTACTTGTTGACCACGTATAGTTGCGTGTACATTTGGGAGCAACAAGTTTTTGGTGCCTACTTGAATATTGACTACAATACTAGATTTAGCTTTTGTTGTTTATTTTGTCAAGTCTAACGTTTCTTATTGGTTGCTCTGATCTCAGGGAAAATGTTTGAATGTGAAGGGTCTGGAGCCAATATAGACTTAAAGGCTTTGACCTAGATCCCGAGAGAACATTTCGTGGAAGGTTGAGAGAAGCAAGTGACACAGATAATCTTCAGGCACTTATTTAACTACCTTTGGAGACGACAGACTGGTAACCATTGGTCGTACAGGAGGTGGCGATGCCTAGCATTGCTAATGTCATCTATAGCATTGTAAAGCCCATAATCACTGGGCACTTTGAGCTAAAAATAGAGCATGATCTAGTTGTTACATGCAAACGTGCAATTCATAGGTTTTCCACATGATCTCCAGCAACACATTCTGAACTTCTTGGGGATCCGTGATACTTATATCACAAATAGAGTCACACCGGACTATGTAAGGCTCACACTATTTCCTTTATCTCTGTTGGGCAGAGTGAAGAGATGGTTGAAGGCAAAATCGGCTGACTCTATTACATCATGTAATGATCTGGCTCGTAAATTCTTAGCAGTGTTCTTCCTTTTAGGCAATCTCTACTAATGTAGGTTCGCTCGATTTAAAATCAATTAGGACTGTTCATGGTTGTAATGTGGGATAAGGAACGGATAGGATATATTTAGGAATAGTGGTTCACCCTCCTAAGCACTTTAACACATCACAAAATTAACTTTAAGTACAAATTCTTCAATCCCAACCTCAATTTTACAACTAAAAACACCCCCAACAATGTTCCCTCTTTCACTAATCACGACTTTAATTTATACCCCATTAGCAAGAACAAGATATCAATTTGTTCCTCTATATTTTTTCTTCTTTTTTTTTAATTTTGATTTTTGTAATTTCCGCTAGTGGTGTAATATTTTACAAAATAAGTGCACCTCTTTTTATTGGTTCCACTGAAAAACCTCCCACGTTTTCTCCTTACTTCTTTTGTGCTCATTTCACAATTAAAGTGCTCGAAAGGAAAAAAAGATCAAAATAATATCAATTAAGAATAAAAGGGTATAGGCTTGTAGTGAGTGTGCCAAATAAAAATTCTTTAGGCTCAAAAGGGTTAACTTAGGATAATTTTATTTGTGATAAGCAATGAAGCTCAAAAAGATCAAAGAAGCCCTAAAATCATTTTTCAAACCGAGCATCACCTAAATATTTTCTTCAACTCACATATCAGGCAAGTTCTGAACACAATTACAATAACATGGACTATACAAAAACTTCACCACACATGACACATGACACATGACTCACTAAGGACGGCCCCATTTCGACTCTCAACTAACAGAAGTATTCACAAAGCCATGAGTTATTAAGCACTAAGCACAAAATGAACATAATTCAAGAAAATAAGACATAGGCGTCACAAAATATGCTATCCAATTTATAAAGGCATCACGATCAATTTCAACACATAGAGAAGATACTACACATGCCAAAGCCTAAATATGCTACTATCAAACAAGTTAAGGGAGCCTAGGCATCTCATCTTTCATCCCTTAAATTTTTCTAAGTCCTATTATCAAAATAAAAAAATTATTACCCGGTTCAACTATATTCCATGGAAAAGAACCGAGGGACAAAAAAAATCACAAACACTAAAAGATATGTTTTTGTGTTTCTTTAATTTTTATTTTTTTTGTATTTTTGGTTAGACTTTAATCACTCAAGAAAACTGCCCAGGATATCTATTGTTGGGAATAGTCCAAATTGTTTTTTCTGTTTTTTTTTATTTTCTGTATTTTTGTTTTGCCTTTTGAAAAAACATTAATTAATGCCAAACAGAAAACAAAAGCTAAATAAAATTAAGAAGCTTAAAGATACTAATATAATAATGTACCAACCACAGAGAATTTCCCACCCCACACTTAAATCGTGTAGTGACCCCAATGTATATAAAAGAAATTAAAATCAAGAAGGGCGGTAAGAAAACTTCCTAGTAACTCCTCGTCGTCCTCCTCATCAGTTAAACATGTGGTCGTAATGACCCCACATTTAAAATCTTAGCACACTGTCCTTAACTAAATTAAGTTACTCAAACTTCACCTTGTAAAATTTGAGCACGTTAGCGTCATACAATCAACTAGTTTGCAGGTGCTTATAACGTATGCACCACACTTTTAACAATATACCCCGGCTCCAGTGAGCCACCCCACATTTAAAATTTTATGTTAATTAAGCTCTCAAACTACTGGTGTATCAATCCCGGAGACTCGGGCTCCTATTAAGACAAACGTTGCCTTTGAGGCAACTTAACGACACTTGGCGGGCACTAGTTGTGTGTAAGCTCTTGAATGGGTGAGGGATTGCCTCATCCTCCAAAATTGACTTGGGATTCGTGTGTAACCACTCATGTACTCAATAATCCGTACCATTCCTAGGGGGGTCAAGGGGTTGGGACAATAATAGCACAATTCACCATTACTAACTTCATAAAGTAAACATGCTCACTTTACTTCATCAAAGTAACCGCAAAAGAGACATGGAAAAGACTGTGGTAAATTTGTGTGTTTTCTTCGGCATGACAATGTGAAATAAAAAGAAAAAAAGGAAGCCATACGTAGCTAGGCTCGCGAGCTGAGACGTGAGGGTCTCCGTGCTACATGCCTCACAACACGAGGTTGAGGGCGATGGGGAAGGGACGCGACACTCGCAAGTTGGAGCTCGCGCTTGGGAAGCGACACCAGCTTTGGGGCGAGGTACCTACCCTCACTAGGCGGGGTCCAGAGCGCTCTCAAGTGTTTTGATTCCTTCATGTGTTTTGACCTCCCTATTTTGCTCCCGTACCTAATCAAGCTCCAAAACTCAACTTGTTAGGACCAAAAATCAAAAATAAAAATCTAATTAAGCTAAACTACTGTTACACCCTATATTATTTTTTGTACGTGAAAGTATGCCATAAGTAAATTGATGAAAGCTCGAAAATGAGATATTACATCCCGCATTTTCATACGTAAAAGTTTTGTCGCAAGTTAATCGACGTAAGTTCGGGAATAGGATTATTTTGAGACTATAAGCATTATGCTATTTCAAACAAGTGACGAATAAATTCGTGAAGGTGAGAGGGTAAGCAAATCGAAGAATATCATAAGGATTCTTTCCTACTCTGATCTTGACGATTACATGTTGTCACAATTGACGTGTATTAGAGGGATTGTCAAGAGAACCGGCTCAGGTATGTTAAGGTTAAGCCCTTCCTTCATTTTGGCATGATCTCATAATTACATATGTTTGATAACGAGGCATAAAGAGAAGTTCATACTCCCGAATATATATACATTATCTTAGCCTCATAAATTACAGTATTCTCCTTATTGAGACTTCATATTTAATTGAGTATTGTCTTCTTCCAGTCAAGAGAGCAAAGACCCTATATATACAGTATTACAGTATTTTCATTACCATCGAGCTATAATCGATGGGCAGGACCCTATTGGGTAACCTCTGATAAGATGGTAAGTTATATACCGAGCCTGCTATGGCCGAGCGCCTATGAGCGAGCCTAGTTAGCCGAGATACAGAGCCTAGTATGGCTGAGCGCCTATGAGCGAGCCTACTATGGCAGATCAGTTATATATACCGAGCCTTATAAGGCCGGACAACTATTTTACTTGCTATATTGAGAGAGTTGAGTCAGTATCAGTAGGTGAGGCACCGGGTGCCGGTCTCGCCCCCCAGGTTCGGGGCATGAAAAAAGTGGTATCAGAGTAGTTCTGTCCTAGGGAGTCTACAAGCCGTGTCTAGTAGAGTCTTGTTTATGGGTGTGTTGTGCACCACCCTTATAAGCAGGAGGCTACAGGGCATTTACGACTGTCACTCTTTTTTTCTTACTCTAGATCATGTGGTAGAGCTCACTTGTAAGAATTCAGATTCCTAAATTCTATTATATTCGTAATACAACGATACCGACATCCATAAAGATGGTTGGTAAGAGATACAACTGGGGAAGAGTTTAGTTAGAGGAACTCGAGTTTGCATCATTCCTATGATGGATAAATGTGAGGTCTTCAGCAGAACGTGTGTGTACTAAGACATGTAAGCTTCTTGATAAGGAGCCTCAAAGCAAGAATATCTATCCACCCCTATGGTGAAAGGCAATGAGAGATTTAGAAGATAGATACAAGTTTCAACAAGTAAAAGAAGCAAGATGAAGGAGGGTACGAGGTACCTAGCTAGTGAAGATTATCATTATTTACCATTCATGAAGAGAAATATAAGCATTTTGAGTTATCTTCAACTGTAACAGAGATATGTACAATCAGCCACACCCATCTCAGTTATGCCCTATGGAAGCTAATAGGTGTAGTTTAAGAGAAGGACATGATATCAAGATCCGGCTGGGGTTAGAGTAACACAAAAATGGTGAATGGATTGTTTGCGTTAGGTGACATTTCTGAAGGATATTGCAAATGTGCTAATAGATCTCCTTGAAGACACCCAAAGGGTGTACTCTAAAATAATATAGCTAGATATGAGTACTACAAAGATAGGCACTGGAAGCCTTGAAGGGATAAATATTACCTTAGTGTGGCTCCCATCCCTAGAAGAGAAAGAATGCTATGCAACCCGAAGAGCCAGTAGATGGAGCAAAGGGAGCTAAAAGCAAAATAATGTCTTGTTGAAGTTTTCACAAGAAAGGGATAGGCAAAAATATTAGCAGGGAAATGATAAGAGAGATAAGGAAGCATTATGAGTAAGATGTGATACATGGATGACAACGGTAGATAAAAAAGATGACGGTATTACAAGGTCCATAGTCAGGTGAAGGAAGAAACGAGAGGTGATAGGCCTTAAGACAACAAAAGAGTATAGGACATAAAGTCATATCCTCATTTCGAGAAATAAGTTAGTGACTCTAACGTGATTACCAAATGGAAAAGTTAAACCCCAGAGTGACAGAAATCAGTATGGAATGGTAAAAAAAGATTGCGATAAAAAAAAGAAGAAGGAATGAGATTGCACTTATTCAAATCCTACGGATATGCTATGACTCCAGAACATTATGCAAGCACGCCATCAAGGAGAGGAAGTAAGGGTTCCTGCCTGGGATGTTATTGATAAATAAGGAGCCAGTGCGAGAGGTAAGTTAAGACAAAGGAAATAAACCAAGAAAGATTTTGCGGGATATTGATATAAGAATGGGTCAACGAGTAATTAGTAGTTGATTCAGGAAGAGCCTAGTCATGGCTAGACAAGAGGTTACCGACAAATTAGCAGATCATGCAAGATAAATATAGTGAACCCCAACATGGGGAATTCAGTCTAGCAGATATGACATCGGAACCCTTGAGAAATATTTAGATATGAGTTGGGGTAGTTAAAGGTATCATATGAGTATTACGGAAATAAAAGAGAATTCCATTGGGAAGACAGTCAAAACTTCAGTTCAGAAGCAACCGCACGAGCATAAGTGCACAGAGGTATGTAACTACGGTTATTTATAGACAAGTAAGAACATCAAAAACTTCTTCGGGTATACAATATAACAAGCTCGCAACATTACAAGAGTCAAAGAGTCCTCCCTAAGTACTACAATGAAAGACTAGCTGAGGAAGTAAGGAGAAAGGCTTCAACCTAAGCTCAATGACCTAAAGAGGAAGTGATCTTATAACAATAGTGTCACAACAACGTTGTATGTACTCCATAAGAAAGTGGCACCTACCGTGGCTAATGGACGGGACGTTAAAATCAGAAGTGATATTCAAGATTATATGAGTTGTATGGAATTCCAATATGTATGGGCACTAAAATAAGTTAAGTATACACGCAACAAGTGGCAGAACAACCAGGAAAAGCAATTGCTTACATTTAAAGAAAGTTGAGAAAGAACGAAAAGAATTATTCCATTAATGATCCAGAGTTAGTTACATTATGAACACACTTAAGAGTTCGGAGTATTATCCATGCAGCATACATGTTGACATTCATACAGCCGTAGAAGACTCCGGTATAAGTTAAAAGAAAGAATTGAGCCCAGAGCATAGACGAAGGATTGAGTTGTTAGAAGATTGTATCATGGGTATTCCATAATGCCCATGAAAGGCTAAAGTAATAACTAATACCATGTGTCACAGATCGGAAGATAGCTTAAGCCTACATAAAGGCTGATCAGAAGGAAGAGAAAACTAAAGAGTTACGTCAACCAAGTAAATCACGAGTCTGATTATTGGACCCAAAAAATTATAGACATCATGATTGAGAACATTGCAGAATCACTCTTAAATATAAGAGGTACAAGAGAGATAGTACAATAGACATTTTTTATAACGGCTCTACGATAAAGCCAGTTAGAAGAGTATCAGCCCCATAAGAAGTCAGTATGAATCTCCCACTGAATTGTATATGCACCAGAGGTGCAAGTATTATAATAAAGCTTCAAGTTACGGACGTGAATTATACATGTGTGAAAGCGAGGTCATGAAAGAGATAGAAGATGTGATGTAAGATTTTAAGGTAAGTAAGGTAAAGGTGAACAACGTACGAGATACTTAGGTGCAGAAGGTTGTGAATAATCCATACTTCAGATAGAGGGCTAGAAGCATTAGGATTCAGTATCCAAGAATGATAGCAGTGTCATTAGTGGCATATCATCTAGCCTATGGTTTCTAGGCACCGAGATATCTATTCAAGAGAATAAAGAAGAGTTGGAGACGATACGATGTCTCACTTGATATTCCAGAATAACATAAGGAAATCTATGGTGCAAGCAAGTTTAAGGGAGGTTGAGAGTAGCATAAATAGCTATGTTATGTTGGTACTCGGTCGAGTAAGGCACCAGGTGCCCGTCGCGGCCCATCAGTTTGGGTCGTGACAACTACTATATTAATTGGGTTACCTCCCAACAAGTGCCTAAGTTAATGTCACGACCCAAAATCCGTTAAAGGTCGTGATGGCGCCGGACACCACTGTCAGGCAAGCCAACGCTAAATAGTTAATTAAATTCTCATTTTAATATTTTTGAAATCGTAAATTTACTTCAATTTAACTAGTAAAAGATGAATTTACAGAATAGATAACAATGTTTCCCAATTTCAATACCGAACATCCCATAATCATCCCAGAACCCGGTGTCACAAGTGCACGAGTATTTTCTAGGAATTTAAAATAAAATACAATAACTGTCCGAAATACAAATTTGGACATGAAGGAAAATACAATACTCTGAAGGAGACTCTGTTGGCTGTGGAGCGTCGTATAGAATGCAGCTCACATAAGTCCCCGCCATAATCGCGCCTCTGCGCGTACAAGGCCGCTAAACATATGTGTACCTGCACAAAATTGTGCAGCAAGTGTAGTATGAGTACGTAAATCAACACGTACCCAGTAAGTATCCCGCCTAACCCCAAAGAAGTAGTGATGAGGGGTCAACTTCGACACTTACTATGGGCTATAAATAGGATATCAATGATATAATTAAGTATGGATTAAATGAACGGTTGCAAGCTCAATATTTTGAGGTAAGTAAGCAGTTCTTTTATAATTAAGAAATCTCCAATTTTGTCTCCCATTATTTAATAATTTAACTTAGGCTGAGGAGGCAATATCATTATTTATAAATTTCAAGGCAAGCAATACAAGCATGCGCAAATCATGCCGAGGTCGTACGGCCCGATCCAACAAATATTTAAACTGTGCACTGCCAGAGGGTCGAATGGTGCGAACCATAGATGCATCTATTACCCCGCTCGCGAACCATACATGCGACGCGGTCAAACATAAATTTAAGGAATGACCCCGCCCGCGAATCACACCTGCGACGTGGTCAAACATAAATTTAACATTAAAATCATATCTCTTTCTTAATTCTTTTCAAAATAAGGAAAATTCAACTTGTAGATTTTTAAGAAAATTACCCCGCTCGTGAATCATACATGCGACGCGGTTACACATAGATTCTTCGGCTATTATATTATTCCTCAATTCTTTTCGAAATTACGAAGTTCAAATGAAACCTTTTAAATCTTAAGTTCTTCAATTTGAACTCCTTTCAAAACATTTAATAATCAGACTCAATCTCGCTCCCTCTCAAGGCAAACAATAAACATAAATCAATAACAATATCAACAAGGCATGATGTGAGCCTAAAACTACCCGGACGTAGGCATAGCTAGTAGCTACATACGGACTCTCGTCACCTCGTGCGTACGTAGACCCCACAAATAGGAGCACACAATAATTTAGTTCACATATGGGGTTAATTCCCCCTTACAAGGTTAGAAAGGAGACTTACCTCGCTCCGAAGTTTCATAACCAGCTCCCAAGCCATTCAATTAACTCAAATCGATGCCCAACGCTCCACAACTAGTCAAATAAGATGAAACCCAATTAAAATATGCTCTAATACTCAGAAGTAATCAATTTACAACAATTTCCAACTCCGCTCGAAAAGTCGATAAAAACCCCCCTCGGGCCCACGTGCCCGGATTCCGAAAATGTTTGAAGATAGTCATTACCCATAACCTTATGAACTCAAATATATGATTTATTCCCAATTTCATGCCCAAATTCGTGGTCAAAATCCAAAATACCAAATTCTAGGTTTTCTACCAAAAACTCCACAATTTATACTAATTTCCATGTTCAAATCCATATAAACTCATGTATTTAACTCAAAATTGTGAAGAAAGCACTTACCCCATTATGATTGATGAAGATGGCACTCCAATGTGCTCCAAAATCGGCTCCCATGGGCGAAAATGAAATGAGATAGGGCCAAACCGTCGCTTTAAAGGAGACAATGCCCAACCCCGACTTCCGCACCTGCGGCCTCTTCGTCACATCTGCGGTCTCGCAGGTGTGGCCAAAACCTCGCACCTACGCATTCCTTCTGCCTAGCTCGACTCCGCACCTCCGCCTTTCCTTCCGCATCTGCGCCTTCGCAGGTGCGGATAACCCTTCACACCTGCGATCACTGCCCATCTTTGCCCAAACTGCACCTGCGACCATTGGCTCGCACATGCGGCCCTTTTTGCGTAGGTGCGATCACACCAGATATATATTGCCTCATTTTTTCTTCCAAGTCAAAACTCGATCCGTTGACCATCCGGAATCCACCCGAGGCCCTCGGGACCTCAACCAATTATACCAACACGTCCCAAAACACATTACGAACTTAGTCGAGCCTTCAAATCACATCAAACAACGTCAAATTCATGAATCGCATCCCATTCCAAGCTTAATGAACTTTAGAATTTCAAACTTCTACTCGATGCCGAAACCTATCAAATCACGTCCGATTGACCTCATATTTTTCACACAAGTCACATTTGACATTACGGACCCACTCCAAATTCCGGAATCAGAATTCGACCCCGATATCAAAAAGTCCACTTCCGGTCAAACTTCTCAAAAACCTTCAATTTCCTAAATTTCGCCAAACGACTCCAAAATGATCTACGGACCTCCAAATCCACTTCCGGACGCGCTCCCAATACCAGAATCACCATACGGAGCTATTCTCAGATTCAGAATTCCAAACGGACATCGATAACATTGAAACGCACTTCACCCCAAATTTATGAAATTCTTCCAAAATGCTAACTTCCACAATAGGTGCCGAAACGCTCCCGGCGCATCCAAAATCCAATCCGAACATATGCCCAAGTCCGAAATCATCATACGAACATGATAGAACCTTCAAATCCCGATTCAGAGGCCGTTTACTCCAAAATTCAATCTTAGTCAATCTTTCCAACTTAAAGATTTAAAGATTTCCAATCTAAACCGACTCTAAACTTCCCGAAATTCAATCCCGACCACGGGTATAAGTCATAATACCTAAAGTGAAGCTGCTCATGGCCTCAAACTGCCGAATGACGCGCTAGAGCCCAAAATGACCGGTCGGGTCCTTATATTTAATTTTTTGGCTTAATGTTTACGTTATCACCATGGTTTGCCTCCCATGAAGTGCCTGATATAACGTAGCGGCACGACGCAAAATGTTCCCTTTAGCATCCACCAAGTGTATCGAAGTTTTATGATGACAAACGTCACCACCCTAATAATGTTTAACTTCTTGCTCTTTGATTAAAAATATGTCACAATGCAGGGGATCCCTAAGTTCCACTTCGCCATGCCTTGTAGCACATAATACCTAAAATGGACCACACCATCGAGGCTTGAACTTTCTAGGGAAGAGCTTTAATCTCAACTTAAGCACTAGCAAGTATAGACCCGGCTCAAACTCACGATGCACAATATGTTTGTCACACAACTTCTTAGTCTTGCCCTTCGTACTTTTGCATTTTTAAGTAGCTAAAACTCTTAGGGCTCCATTTTCTTAATATCTCTATCATTCACATCACAACCCAACACTAATTAACTTTGGTCTAGCTACCAAAATCATGCACAATCCTCGTAATTCTTGGGAAGGTTGAGTGTCATGTACACATTAAATCTAACTTCTTCATCATGCACTACCATATTTAGCTTGACCTCCCTTACCTCAATAAGTGCCCCTCTAGTGGCCAAGAATGATTTCCTCAAAATAATTGGAACTTTCTCATGGGCCATGTAGTCAAGAATAATGAAATCCACGATAAAAATAAACTTCCCTACTCACACCAACACATCTTCAATAATTCCTATAGGCAATGCTAATGACTGATTTGCAAGCCGTAGAGTTAGAGTAGTGGGCCTAGGTTCTCTTAAGTTGAGCTGCTTGAACATTGATAATGGCATCAAATTTTTCACGACCCAATTTCCCCTATAGGCTGTGATGGCGCCCAACACCGACGCTAGGCAAGCCAAAGGTGAATTAGTCATGTATTTGTTCCTTTTTAATAATTTCAAAGTAGTTGATTTTTATTTATTAAGTAGATGAGTGGTGAAAAATTATAGTAAGATAAAATATAAACTAATGAGAGAGTAAATACAATGAAATAAATACTCAAACCACAAAGTCTACTAGAATACTTTCAAAACCCGGTGTCACAAGTGTATGAGGCCTGGTCTAGCATGGTTGACCGCGCCTTAAGCCTGGCGAGGTGAGGTCTAGGGCGAGGCAGAGCGCGCCTTAGACCAGTTGGGGCTAGTTCTAGGGCGAGGTAGCCTTACCTCGCTCCGATTTTCTCCTTTCGTGCTCTTTTCTTGTGTCTTCAACATCTTTTTGTGCAACTTTCATTCCTTTATGCATTCCAAAGGTCTTACACATAAAAACAACTCAATTAAGCTCAACCATCACATAATTAATCATTAAAACACCAAAATATAAGGTAAAAAATGCACTAAAGATATACATTTATAGCCAAACATCAGCCATCTTTTTGTTGAAACCCCAGAAATTTGCATCTATGTGACTTTATTTTCTTTGTGGGAAAGAATTTGATAAGAAATTTCCATGCTA
The DNA here is from genome assembly GCF_000390325.3 of Nicotiana tomentosiformis. Classification (NCBI taxonomy): domain Eukaryota; kingdom Viridiplantae; phylum Streptophyta; class Magnoliopsida; order Solanales; family Solanaceae; genus Nicotiana; species Nicotiana tomentosiformis. The sequence goes on along the minus strand of NC_090813.1, from coordinate 161,862,802 downwards.
GATCATCCCATTTGCGAATTGAGTTCGCTATCTCTTTGTTCAACCATTCCTTTGCTTCCCCTAACAGAGAAAAGGGAAACAAGGTCAGTCTAACATAGCCATTGGAGACGTTCGGATAGTTGTATGTATCCATAATCTCCAAAACATTCTGTATGTGCCTTTGTGGATCTTCACTCGACAAACCCACAAATTGCCCTGTGGATTGAATCAGCTACACCATGTGCTGTTTAAGCTCGAAGAGCCTAGTTATGTCATGCTTCATGATAGCCTGAGTCATGTTTGCTAGCCTAGACCTTACGAACTCAATCACTGGTCTCTCGTCATTCTCTACCATCTCAATTGGCTGTGATTGGACTACAATGCCCACCTCTGCAGTCCTTGATCTTGCTTCTGCCTCCCTCCTTAACTTGTAAAAAAGTCTTTTGGGTTCAGGATTAGGGGGAGGAAGATTGTTCAAACTATTACTTCTTCTTAGCATTCAAGGTGAACACCTATAGATTCAGAAATAGTAAAACAAATTAAAACTCGAAAAAACAAATAAAAGCTAATTTCAGATAAGTAGCTAATTTCTAAATCCCCGGCAACGACGCCAAAAACATGTTGGGTCCAAACGCTATCGCAAGTATACGCGATATACAAGTAATGAGAAAGTATCGTCCTATGAGTATTTATGACTAACTTTCATCCAATCTAAACTACTTATGATTTTATTGCTCTAATGTTTGTTAAGAGGATGATTGTGATTTTTACGACTAAATATTACTACGAAATTACTAAACAAGCAACAAATTCAAAGGTGCAAAGCAAGAAAGCAAACACTTAGAAAGAATTCAATACGTTGGGAATATTTCGGGGTTATGGGATTAATGTCTCTCCTATTGTGTTCTTTCGGTTGATCTAATTGCTTGATTTATCTAATTTGTTAGTTAACAGGGTTTATTATGCTCGCGAAGTTCTTTCAATGATTTGCTTGCCTATTCAATCCAACATAATACTATATGTCTATAGAATTAGAATTATCAAGAATGCATGTATATTTCCTGTGAAAATAACCAAGTAAGGCAGCTAGAATATATGTATCCTAATCGCGAATCTATTCTCCGATGACCGGATTCAAGAACTTACTATACTCAATCTTATATGCAATCTATAATTCCAACGTTCAGGTTCAACTATAAATACGTAGATAGAATTCTACTGTTAGCTACGTAATAGAATAATTAAGTGCAAGATTTAATAAATAAATTAATATGATAATTAAAGCAAAATAATCAACCGTCAAATAAATTTAGTCAAATACAACCCATAACCCTAGAATAATAAGGTTCTTAGCCACTCATGTTCATAATCACAATCAAAGTATTATTTTTAAACATATAAGCTATGAATACTAGATGAAGGATGGAAGAATCAATGAATTGCGTGCTACGTTTGTGTTTCTACGCCTTTGCCGCCTTCAAAATTGACCAACCCCTCACTAATCACGTTTAGGGGGCATTTATAGGCTAGGGTCGGAGTCCTTAAGTATATAACTAAGTGGAAAACATTTAATGTACGGATTGGGAAAGGGACCGGGCCTCAGAACTCATGAGGCCAGGCTTGTCGTGCGCCCCAAAGCTCGCGAGGCTTGCTCTAACCCACTGTCTAGCTCTCTTGGTCTGGCGCCTGGTTCAAAACCTTGTACGATTTTTGAATTTTCGTGCTCTTTTTGTGTATTTTTGACATCCTTGTGTGCAACCTTCACTTGTTTTCATTCTTCGACGATCCTACACATAAAAATGACACAATTAAGCCCAAACGTCGCACATATTATCATTAAAATATCAAACTGTAAGGTAAGTAATACATTATAAATATACATTTAAAGCCATTTATCACCAGTTCCCCTATTATATGCTTGCTGTATGCTTATTTGTGGATATGTGACTTGCGGGGATGGCTGGTTTTCTTTCGGGGGATGTTTTAGATTGATTTAGAACACTTAGTTCCCAGTTTGGAAGTGTTGAGCAAGTTTTAATTTTATGGAAATGACCCTAAAATGGTATTTCGAGGGTTCCAATAGGTTCTTTTTTGTAAGTTTGGACTTAAGCGCATGGCCGTAATTAAATTCGGAGGATCCTAGGATGATTTGGCTCTTTTTGCCGAAAGTTGGCAATTTGAAGGTTTAAAAATTTCATAAGTTTGACCATGAATTGACTTTGTGGTCGAGTTCGGATTGTGGTTTCGGGACTTGGAATAGGTCTTTTTTGTCAGTTGGTTTGATCGAAATTGGATGCTTGGTTGTGAATTTAGAAGTTATTGAGTTTCATTGTGATTTTGATGTGTTTTGGTGTTTGATTAGTGGTTCTGTATATTATTTTGATGTATTGAGCTGGCGAGCGGATTCAAATGAGATTTTTAGACTTGTGCAGATATTTATTGTGGAGCCCCGAGGGCTCGGGTGAGTTTCAGACATGTTTCAGATTATTTTGGGCTTGCTTCAGTTTGCTGGTGTTGCAGACCTAGCATTTGCGATTACCGCATTTGCGGTGGCCTTATCGTATTAGCGATGTGGGGATGCCTAGGGGGACCTTGCAGTTGCGAGGAAGTTTGTCACTTTTGCGACAATGGCTGAGGTCGCTGGGCTTCGTATTGCGAAGCAATTGTCGCAATTACGGCTTAGTGATAGGCTTCTGGGACTTTGCATTTGCGAGGTATATGGCGCATTTGCGACATTTCTTGGGGCAGACAAGTTTTGCTTTTTTGATCCCTGGGAAGCATTTGCGAACTTCTTATCGCAAATGCCACATCTGCAACTCATTTATAGCTAGTTATTCCGTTACTTATTCTTATTTTATCACATTTTGAGCCTTAGACTTGGTGGGAGGCGATTTTGGAAGAGAATTTCACACATTGCTATTGGGTAAGTTATCTTCACTCAATTTTGATAATATAACTTGATTTCTTACGGATTGTTACACCAAAATCATGGAATTTGAAAGAATCTTTGACTATGTTTTGAAAAATAAAAATTTGATATTTGAGTGTCTATTTGGACTCGATTTTCAAAACTAAACATATATTTGGACTTGTGGGGTTATGGGTAGTCGAGATATACCCCACGACACTGGTTTTGACCGTGTAGGCACGAGATTGACATTTGTTGACTTATTGGGAATTGGATAAAGATTGGGCCTTTATTGTTTGGAATTGATTCCTTTAGCATTGTTTGATATTATTGAGTCGCTTTTGGCTATATTTGAGCTGGACGGAGGTGAATTTTAAAGAGAAGGAATTTTTGGAGTATGGAATTGGCTTGTTTGAGGTATGTATCTAGCCTAACCTTGTGTGGGGGAATATACCTTAGGATTTGGCCTTAATTGTCTATTTGTGTTATGTGAAATGTGATGTGTACATGAGGTGATGAATGTGTACACATGTGTATGTGTGGTTTATGAACGGATTAGGCATTAGGTTATTAATATGCCTTAATTTTTGGTTGTTTTCTATATGAAACATGCTTATTCACTTTGTGACTACATGATTATGATTGCAACATTTGACTTAGCCATAATCATACTTTATTTGTTGAACACTCCTCCACACTTTTATGTTATTGTCATTTCCTTGCGCACTTTGTTGTTAAGTTGTGAGTTTATATCTTGATGAAACTTTGGTATTGTTATTTTGTGATATTGTGGAATATGTGGACATGTTGTGAGGGTTGATTGATGTTGTGTTAAGTATAAGGGTGTCAATATGCGCATGACATAAGGGAGGTATTTCATTGTAATGTGCACGCGGCGAAATAAGGGTGGCTTATGTGTATGCGAGGACATAAGGGAGGCATTTCATTGCGATGTGCATGTGGAGAAATAATAGTGGCATTGTTGATAATATGATTTGATGATTCAGGCGTGTCTTTCTTGATTTTATTTGTGTGAAACGTGGTTGATATTTCGATTTCTTACATGTTTCTTTAATTCTTTCGTCTTGTATTTTAATTAGTTGTTAGTTGAAATGACATGATATTACACGCCCCACTTCTTTGACGATTTGTTGAGTAAAAGGAGTTTCCCACATTGAGTTGTTCTCACATGCTCTATTAGCCCGTGATTGCAGTTCAGCCCGAGGTCGGGTAAGTTGCATCGGTTGAAGGGTAGAAGAGGTTAGAGATGTTCCAGAAGTACATTCCTCCTCATTTTAGTGGCGGGGATTCTGAGGATGCACCAGGTTTCTTGGATCAGTGTCACCGTATTCTGCATGCTATGTGTTTGGTGGAGTTGAGCGGGGTTGACCTTAATACTTTTCAAGCTGACGGGGTGGCATATAAATTGTGGCAGAATTATGAGTCGAGTAGGCTAACTAGCGGAACACCACTTACTTGGTCGTAGTTCTCTGATCTCTTCCTGGGGGAGTTTACTCCACAGACACGTAGGGACAAGTTGCGCACTGAGTTCAAGCAATTATGCCAAGGGAGTATGATTATGTCTGAGTATACTATGAGGTTTATAGAGTTATCTCGTCATGCACCTGCTTTGCTTCCACTGATAGAGAGAGAGTGTTCATAGATTTATTAAGGGACTCATTTATAATCTCAGATTTGGGATGGCATGGGAGTTTGAGACTAAGAATCCATTCCATCGGGTTGTACAGATTGCTAGGAGGTTGGAGAGTACCCGCATGCATGAGAGAGGGATAGGGAGGCTAAGAAGCCTCAAGGTTTTAGAGGGTTTAGTGGCTACCACTCTTCGGTTTTAGCCCGTCATGGTATAGGCTTTATCAATCGGCCAGTTCCATCCGCACTTCAGGTTACCCGTACTGTTTCAGCTAGCCAGGTACCCAGGGCACTCAAATCAAAAAGCCATCTTTCAGTGCACCTTCTCCACGGGGTTCCTATAACGATTATTCAAGCCGCTCGGCACAGACTCAGTACCAGTAGCCACACCCGCAGATAGGTTGTTTTGACTGTAGTAATACTAGGCACATTGTGAGAGATTGTCCTAAACTTCGGAGGCGTGAACCTTAACAGGATATGCAGGGTATTGGTTTTGCTCTAGTTGCTACTCCACTTGTACAACCAGCAAGGGGTAGAGGACAGGCAGGTAGAGGACATCCTAGAGGAGGAGGCCATGCCCGTTGTTATGCTTTCCCTGGTAGGACTGTGGCAGTTACATCAAATGTTGTCATTATAGGTATTGTTTCAGTTTGTCATAGAGATGCATCAGTTTTATTTGATCCAGGTTCTACTTATTCATATGTATCATCTTATTTTGCTTCATATTTGGATATGTCCCATGATACATTGGATACTCTTATTTGTGTGTCTACACCCGCTGGGGATTATATTATTGTGGACCGTTTCTATCGTTCTTGTTTGGTCACTATTGGAGGCTATGAGACTAGAGTTGACCTTCTGTTACTTGATATTGTGGATTTGGATGTGTGTTTGGGCATGGATTGGTTGTCACCATATCATCTATTCTTGATTATCACGCTAAGATAGTGACGTTGGTTATCCCGGGGTTGCCAAGGTTGGAGTGGAGAAGTTCCTTGGTCCCGTTCTTAGTAGAGTGGTGTCTAATTTGAAGGCTCAATGAATGGTTGAGAAGGGATATTTCGCGTACTTTGATTTTGTTAGTGATATGAGTGCTGATCCACCCACGGTTGATTCAATCACCGTGGTGAGGGTGTTTTAAGATGTTTTCCCTACAGACCTACCTGGCATGCCACCTGATAGGGATATTGATTTTGGTATTGACATGGTGCCGCACTCGGCCTATATCTATTCCACCATACTGCATGGCTCCAGCTGAGTTGAAGGAATTTAAGGAATAACTTCAGGAATTACTAGATAAAGTTTTCATTAGACTGGGTGTTTCACCTTGGGTGGTCCAATTTTATTTTTGAAGAAGAAAGACGGTTCCATGAGAGTGTGCAATGACTACAGGAAACTGAACAAGGTTACTATCAAGAATAAGTATTCACTACCACTTATTGATAATTTATTGGATCAGCTTCAGGGTGATAGGGTATTCTCGAAGATTGAATTGATATCGGGGTACCATCAGCTGAAGATCAAAGCTTCAGATATTCTTAAGATGACTTTTAGGAACCGCTATCGGCATTATGGTTCTTGGTGATACCTTTTGGGATGAGCAATGCCCCAAGAACTTTCATGCACTTGATGAACAACGTGTTTCAGCCTTATGTGGATTCCTTCGTCATTGCATTTAGTGATGATATATTGGTGTATTCTCATATCTGGGAGGATCATAAGCCATACTTGAGGATTGTGCTCCACACTTTGAGGAGAAGAATCTATATGCTATGTTCTCCAAGTGCGAGTTTTGGTTAGACTCGGTGGCATTCTTGGGTGACGTGATGTCTAGTGAGGGGATTAAGCTGGACCAAAAGAAGATTGATGAAGTTTAGAGTTGGCCAAAACCTTCCACCGCTATAGAGTTCAGAGTTTCCTTGGGTTGTCTAGGTATTATCGTTGTGTTGTGGAGGGATTTTCATCTATAGCAGCCCCATTGACTAAGTTGACTTAGAAGGGTGCCCCATTCAGTTGTCTGACGAGTATGAGGAGAGCTTTTAGCATCTCAAGACTTCCTTGACTACAACTCCGGTTCTGGTTTTGCCTTCAACATTGCGTTCATATACAGTCTACAGTGATGTTTCATGAGTTGTCACTGGGTGTTTGTTGATGCAGGATGGTAGATGGATTGCCTATGCTTCGCGTCAAATGAATCACCTTGAGAAGAACTACCCGATGCATGATTTGAAGTTAGCAGCAATTATTCACACGCTTATGATTTGGAGGCACTATATTTATGGGTTCTCTTGTGAAGTATACATGGATCACTGGAGTCTTCAACACCTAATCAAGCAAAAGGACTTGAACTTGAGGCAAAGGAAGTGGTTAGAGCTACTAAAGGTCTATGATATCACCATTTTTATCATCCTGAAAAGGCCAATGTGGTGGCTGATGCTTTGAGTGGGAAGGTGGAGAGCATGGGGAATCTTGTTGGGGAGATACTGTTAGCTTTGGAGGTTTAAGCATTGGCCAACAGGTTCATGAGGTTGGATATTTTGGAGCCTAGCAGGGTTCTTGCTTGTGTTATATCATGGTCGTCCTTGTTTGAGCGTATCAAGGCATGTCGGTATGATGATCCCTACTTGCTTGTCCTTAGGGACACGGTGCAACACAGTAATTCTAAGGAGGTGACTATTGCTGATGATGGGGCATTGAGGATTTAGGGCCTTATGTGCCTAATATGGATGGGCTGCGAGAGCTGATTCTTGAAGAGGCACATAGTTCGCGGTATTACATTCATCCGGGTGCTGCGAAGATACACCATGATTTGAAGTAGCACTACTGGTGGAGAAGGATGAAGAAATATATTGTTGAGTATGTTGCATGATGTTTGAACTGTCAGTAGGTTAAGTATGAGCATCAAAGACCTGTTGGGTTGCTTTAGAGGCTGGATATACCAGAGTGGAAGTGGGAGCATATCACTAATAATTTTGTTGTTGGGCTGCCATGGACCTTGAGGAGATTTGATGTTTTGTTGATTATTGTGGAAAGACTGACCAAGTATGCGCACTTCATTCCAATCATGACTACCTACACTTTAGAGTAGCTGGCTCGGGTTTATCTTAGAGAGATTGTTCGCCTGCATGGTGTGCTCGTGTCTATCATCTCGGATCAAGGCACTTAGTTTACTTCAAATTTTTGGAGAGACGTGCAGTGTGAGTTAGGCACACAGGTCAAGTTGAGTACCACATTACATCCCCAAATGGACGAACAATCCGAGCGTACTATTCAGATCTTGGAGGACATGTTGCGAGCATGCGTCATTAATTTCAGGGGCTAGTGGGATCAGCTTCTACCATTAGCAGAGTTCTCCTACAATAATAGCTACCAGTCGAGCATCTACGTGGCTCCGTATAAGGCCTTATATGGGAGGAGGTGTCGCCATTTGGTTGGTTGGTTTGAGCTTGGGGAGGCTAGGTTATTGGATACTAACTTGGTTCATTATGCTTTTGAGAAGGTAAAATTGATTCAGGAGCGGCTTCGTACAACGCAGTCCAGGAAAAAGAGTTATGCTGATAGGAAGGCTCGTGATATGGCATTCATGGTGGGTGAGAGGGTTCTACTCAGCGTTTCTCCCGTGAAGGGTGTGATGAGGTTCGGGAAGAAGGGCAAGTTGAGCCCTCGGTATATTGGTCTTCTTGAGGTTCTAGAGAGAGTTGGTGAGGCCTATAGACTTGCTTTGCCACCCAACTTATCGGGAGTTCATTCCGTGTTCCATGTTTCCATTCTCCGGACGTACTACGAGGATCCATCACATGTGTTAGATTTTATTTTGTGTTATTGGACAAGGATTTGACTTATGTTGAGGGGCCATTAGCCATTTTGGATAGGCAGGTCCGAAAGCTGAGGTCGAAGATCAATGTATCAGTGAAGGTATAATGGAGAGGTCAACCGCTGGAGGAGGTAACTTGGGAGACCAAGAATTATATGCAGAGCTGATTTTCTCATCTATTTGGCACTTCATGTATGTCTCTATACTCATTCGAGGACAAACATTTATTTAAGAGGGGGAGAATGTAATGCCTTAGGCGATCGTTTTGTGTATTTAGCCTCGTTCCCCTATTAGATGCTTCCCGTATGCTTATTTATGGATATATGACTTGAGGGGATGGACGGTTGTTTTTGTTTTGGGGAGGTTTTTGATTGATTTGGAGCACTTAGTTCCTAGTTTGAATGTGTTGGCCAAGTTTTACTTTTCTGAAAACGACCCCGGAATGGTATTTTCAGGGTTCCAATAGGTTTGTATGATGATTTTGGATTTAGGCATATGCCCAAATCTGAATTCGGAGGTTCCTAGGATGATTTGGTTCTTTTTGCCCGAAGATGGAAATTTGAAGGTTTAGAATTTTCATAAGTTTGACCATGCATTGACGTTATGGCTATCGGGCCCAGATTGTGGTTTCGGGGCTTGGGATAGGTCCGTTTTGTCATTTGGAACTTATGTGCAAATTTTGGTCGCATTACGAGTTGGTTTGATAGGAATCAGACGCTTGGTTGTAAATTTAGAAGTTCTTGAGTTTTATTATGATTTTGATGCATTTTGATGTTTGATTCATGGTTCTAGACGCTCTTTTGGTATTTTTCGCTTGCGAGCAAGTTTGTTTGAGGTTTCTAGACTTGTGTGGATGTTTATTATGAAGCCCGGGGGGCTCAGGTGAGTTTTGGATGGGTTTCAGAGCGTTTTTTGCTTGCTTTGAATTTGCTGGTGTTCCACAACTCGCATTTGTGATGGACGCATGCGGTGGCCTTATTTCATCTACAAAATGGGGCTGCCTAGGGGGTCCTCGCAATTGCGACAAAGTTGGTCTCTTTTGCGATAGTGACTGAAGCAACTGGGCTTCGCATTTGCGAAGCAGTGGTCGCAATTGCGACTTAGTGATGGGCAGATGGGATTTCGTATTTGCGAAGTATATGGTCGCATTTGCGGCATTTCCTGGGGAAGACATGTTTCTCTTTTGCGATCCCTAGGTTGCATTTGAGGAAGTCGCATTTGCGAACCTATGATCGCAAATGCGACATCTGCAGCTCGTTTATAACTGGTTATTTCGGGACTTAATCTTATTTTATCACATTTTAAGCCCTACACTTGGCGGGAGGCAATATTTGAAAATGGTTTTGACACATAGCTAATGGGAAAGTGATTTTCACTTAATTTTGATAAGATAACTTTATTTCTTATGGATCTTAATCCAAAATCATGGAATTTGAAAGAATTTTTGGGATTTATTACTATCTTTTAAAAAATGAAGCTTTGAGATTTGAGAGTCGAATTGGACTCGGTTTTGAAAACTAATCATGCATTTTGATCGTGCGAGTCCGGGGTTGACTTTTGTTGACTTTTCAGAAATTGGATAAAGATTGGGCCTTTATTGTTTAGAGTTGATTCCTTTAGCACAGTTTGATTTTATTGAGTCATTTTTTCCTAGATTTGAGCCAGGCGGAGGTGAATTTTTAAGGAAAGGCATTTTTGCAGTATTGAATTGACTTGTTTGATGTAAATATCTTGCCTAACCTTATATGGGGAATACCCTTTAGGATTTGGCCTTAATTGCCTATTTATGTTATGTGAAAGGAGACATGTACACGAGGTGACGTGCGTGTACACGAGGTGATGTGCGTGTACACGAGGTGCGTGTACATGGGCATATGTGTGGTTTATGACCGGATTAGGCCTTAGGCTATTAATATGCCTTAATTTGGGGTTGTTTTCTATATGAAACATGCTTAATCACTTTATGACTACATGATCATGATCGGTACATTTGATTTAACCATAGTAATGCTTAATTGTTGAACACCCCTCCACACTTTTATGCTATTTTCATGTCCGAGTGCACTTTGTTGCTAAGATGTGAGCTTATATCTTGATGAAAATTTAGGTATTGTTGTTTTGTGATATTGTGGCATATGTGCACATGTTGTGCGGGTTGATATGCACATACGGTGGCATAAGAGAGACATTTCATTATGATGTGCATGCGGCGAAATAAGGGTGGCTTATGCACATGCGGTGACATAAGGGAGGCATGTCATTGTGATGTGTGATATTTCGATTTCTTACATGTTTCTTAAATGCTTTCATATCGTAATTAAATGAGTTGTTAGTTGAATTGATAGACTATTACATGCCCCACTTCTTTGACGATTTGTGGACAAAAATGAGTTTTCCACATTGAGTTGTTCTCACATGCTCTATGAGATGGTTGATATTGTTCATCTCTCTCTCTCTCTCTCTCTCTCTCTCTCTCTCTCTCTCTCTCTCTATATATATATATATATATATATATATATATATATATATATATATATATATATATATATATATATATATATATATATATATATATATTGTTGCAAGTTATTGATATGTTGCACAGGTTTCTGACTAGTGAGTATCACATAACTTGAACCTTGTCATTACTTCACCGATATTAGTCTAGATACTTATTGGGTACCGATTATAGTCTACTCATACTACACTTTTTCACATTCTTTGTGCAGATCCAGGTACTTCTGATCGAGCGGATCGATAGAGAGGTGTGCAAGAGCTTATTGGAGACTTCAAGGTATCCCATGTTGTTCCATTTACAAGCCTCGGAGTCACCCTCTTTACTTTATTTCTGCTGTTTATGTATTTCAAACGGTATTGTACTCTTTGAAACTTTATATGTCTCCCATGTAGAGCTTATGTGTCATGACCCATTTCCCATCATAGGCCGTGATGGCGCTTAACATCGCCGTTAGGCAAGCCAACGATTAACTATCCATTTAATTACTTATTTATTTCTTCTAAACCCATGAATTTTATTTAATAGAGGAAACCAAGTATAAAAGGTTATAGTGATATAAAGCATGAAATAGAATATAAGAGTGAAATAGCGATATCAACAGACAAAAACCATAATTATCTACTAGAAATACCCAAAATCCGATGTCACAAGTGCACGAGCAATCTAGTAGAATATAAAAAAAAAACCCTACAACTACTGTCTGAAGCAAAATATACAAAAATAATAAATACAACAAGGGGAGGCTCCGGGTGCTGCAGAACAGAGCATGGAAAGTAGCTCACCACTAGGCCGCTGGATAATGCGGATGCTCGCCTGGACGGACACTAGATGTACTTGCCTTAGTACCTGCATAATTTGTGCAGAAGTGTAGTGTGAGTATGTAAATAACGTGTACCCAGTAAGTATCTAGTCTAGCCTCAAAGAAGTAATGACGAGGGGTCAACATCGACACTTACTAAAGGTCAGTGTATAGAGAGAGCAAGAATTAAAGCTATGGACAACAGTAATGATAAAATAAGAAGCAACAAATAAGTGATTCTTTAATAAAATACCAATCTAAAATCCCCGAATATGAAATACAAATTTCAACAAATATGTGCCATCAAGTAATCACGAATTCTCAAGTCATGAAGGAAATACCAAGTATAATCGGACTCCTATACAAAGTAATCAATATATGCTCAAAAGCTCATATTTTAACTATTAGAGTAATTACCCAACCCAATTGGAAAAACTCCTAAACGTAACCCTCGGGCCCACATTCCTGGATTTCAAACATTTTTGTAGATAAATGTTACTCATAACCTCACGAACGCAAATATATAAATTCTACTCAATTCCATAATCATTTTCGTGGTCTAATCCTATTTTTACCAAAACCTAAGTTTTTCAATATATTCCTAAAATTTTCACAATTTACATGTTAAAATCTACCCATAATTAAACTCACATTATATAGAAATTACTTACCTTGAATTGCTAGGTGAAAATCCTTCTCCAAAGAGCTCTAGAATCGGCCAAGAAAAGTGAGTAATGAAGGAAATAAGCTAAATCCCGATTTTTAAAAGTTTCTTACCAGTGAATCCTTCTTCGCGATCGCCACAGAGCACTCACGATCACGAAGGCACAAATGCCAAGGCCCAAAAAATGCACTTTACGAACACGAGACTAGCCTTGAAAACATAAAGGCTTATTTAACCTACCATTTGCGAACGCGAGGGGATGTTATCGGACGCGAAGGCTATCGCCTGACCCCCTCCCCAGCAGGCCTCACACTTCGCGAATGTGAAATCATGAAAGAGAACACGATGGCCAGTGGCCTAGAGGATCGCGATCGAGAGCCCTTTCTCGCAAACACGTAGAACAATATGTCCCCAAGCCCAATTCCTTTATCGCAAACACGAGACTCCTTCCGGGTTCGCGAAGAAGGAAATCAGTAGCAGATTCGTCTGCTATTTTGACTTAACTCCTAATGGTCCGAAACACACCCGAGCCACCCTGGACCTCATCCAAACACCCTGGACCTCATCCAAATGAACCAATAAGTCCATAAACATAATACGGATCTGCTCGAAGCCTCAAAACACATAAAATAATATCAAAACCATGAATCGCAACCTACAACCAAATTTATCAACTGATGAACTTCAAACTTCGTTAACTAGCTCCGACCGCGACGAATCATACCTAGACAACTCAGAATGATGCCAGTTAGGCAAGCCAACGATTAACTATCCATTTAATTACTTATTTATTTCTTTTAAACCCATGAATTTTATTTAATAGAGGAAACCAAGTCTAAAAGGTTATAGTGATATAAAGCATGAAATAGAATATAAGAGTGAAATAGTGATATCAACAGACAAAAACCATAATTATCTACTAGAAATACCCAAAATCCGATGTCGCAAGTACACGAGCAATCTAGTAGAATATAAAAAAAAAACCTACAACTACTGTCTGAAGCAAAATATACAAAAATAATAAATACAACAAGGGGAGGCTCCGGGTGCTGCAGAACGGAGCATGGAAAGTAGCTCACCACTAGGCCGCCGGATAATGCGGATGCTCGCCTGGACGGACACCAGATGTACTTGCCTTAGTACCTGCACAATTTGTGCAGAAGTGTAGTGTGAGTATGTAAATAACGTGTACCCAATAAGTATCTAGTCTAGCCTCAAAGAAGTAATGACGAGGAGTCAACATCGACACTTACTAAAGGTCAGTGTATAGAGAGAGCAAGAATTAAAGCTATGGACAACAGTAATGATAAAATAAGAAGCAGTAAATAAGTGATTCTTTAATAAAATACCAATCTAAAATCCCCGAATATGAAATACAAATTTCAACAAATATGTGCCATCAAGTAGTCACGAATTCTCAAGTCATGAAGGAAATACCAAGTATAATCGGACTCCTATACAAAGTAATCAATATATGCTCAAAAGCTCATATTTTAACTATTAGAGTAATTACCCAACCCAATTTGGAAAACTCCTAAACGTAACCCTCGGGCCCACATTCCCGGATTTCAAATATTTTTGTAGATAAATGTTACTCATAACCTCACGAACGCAAATATATAAATTCTACTCAATTCCATAATCATTTTCGTGGTCTAATCCTATTTTTACCAAAACCTAAGTTTTTCAATATATTCCTAAAATTTCCACAATTTACATGTTAAAATCTACCCATAATTAAACTCACATTATATAGAAATTACTTACCTTGAATTTCTAGGTGAAAATCCCTCTCCAAAGAGCTCTAGAATCGGCCAAGAAAAGTGAGTAATGAAGGAAATAAGCTAAATCCCGATTTTTAAAAGTTTCTTACCAGTGAATCTTTCTTCGCGATCGCCATAGAGCACTCACGATCACGAAGGCACAAATGCCAAGGTCCAAAAAATGCACTTCACGAACGCGAGAATAGCCTTGAAAACATAAAGGCTTATTTAACCTACCCTTCGCGAACGCGAGGGGATGTTCTCGGACGCGAAGGCTATCGCCTGACCCCCTCCCCAGCAGGCCTCACACTTCGCGAATGTGAAACCATGAAAGAGAACACGATGGCCAGTGGCCTAGAGGATCGCGATCGAGAGCCCTTTCTCGCAAACACGTAGAACAATATGTCCCCACGCCCAATTCCTTTATCGCAAACGCGAGACTCCTTCCGGGTTCACGAAGAAGGAAATCAGTAGCAGATTCGTCTGCAATTTTGACTTAACTCCTAATGGTCCGAAACACACCCGAGCCACCCTGGACCTCATATAAATGAACTAATAAGTCCATAAACATAATACGGATCTGCTCGAAGCCTCAAAACACATAAAATAACATCAAAACTAAGAATCGCAACCTAAAACCAAATTTATCAATTGATGAACTTTAAACTTCGTCAACTAGCTCCGACCGCGACGAATCATACCTAGACAACTCAGAATGATGCCAGTTAGGCAAGCCAATGATTAACTATCCATTTAATTACTTATTTATTTCTTTTAAACCCATGAATTTTATTTAATAGAGGAAACCAAGTATAAAAGGTTATAGTGATATAAATCATGAAATAGAATATAAGAGTGAAATAGTGATATCAACAGACAAAAACTATAATTATCTACTAGAAATACCCAAAATCCGATGTCACAAGTGCACGAGAAATCTAATAGAATAGAAAAAAAACCCTACAACTACTGTCTGAAGCAAAATATACAAAAATAATAAATACAACAAGGGGAGGCTCCGGGTGCTGTAGAGCGGAGCATGGAAAGTAGCTCACCACTAGGCCTCCGGTTAATGCGGATGCTCGCCTGGACGGACACCAGATGTACTTGCCTCACTACCTGTACAATTTGTGCAGAAGTGTAGTGTGAGTATGTAAATAACGTGTACCCAGTAAATATCTAGTCTAGCCTCAAAGAAGTAATGACGAGGGGTCAACATCGACACTTACTAAAGGTCAGTGTATAGAGAGAGCAAGAATTAAAGCTATGGACAACAGTAATGATAAAATAAGAAGCAATAAATAAGTGATTCTTTAATAAAATACCAATCTAAAATCCCCTAATATGAAATACAAATTTCAACAAATATGCGCCATCAAGTAGTCACGAATTCTCAAGTCATGAAGGAAATACCAAGTATAATCGGACTCCTATACAAAGTAATCAATTTATGCTCAAAAGCTCATATTTTAACTATTAGAGTAATTACCCAACCCAATTTGGAAAACTCCTAAACGTAACCATCGGGCCCACATTCGCGGATTTCAAACATATTTGTAGATAAATGTTACTCATAACCTCACGAACGCAAATATATAATTTCTACTCAATTCCATAATCATTTTCGTGGTCTAATCCTATTTTTACCAATACCTAAGTTTTTCAATATATTCCTAAAATTTTCACAATTTACATGTTAAAATCTACCCATAATTAAACTCACATTATACAGAAATTACATACCTTGAATTGCTAGGTGAAAATCCCTCTCCAAAGAGCTCTAGAATCGGCCAAGAAAAGTGAGCAATGAAGGAAATAAGCTAAATCCCGATATTTAAAAGTTTTTTCCCAGTGAATCTTTCTTCGCGATCGCCACAGAGCACTCACGATCACGAAGGCACAAATGCCAAGGCCCAAAAAATGCACTTCACGAATGCGAGACTAGCCTTGCGAACATGAAGGCTTATTTGACCTACCCTTCGTGAACGCGAGGGAATGTTCTCGGACGCGAAGGATATCGCCTGACCCCCTCCCCAGCAGGCCTCACACTTCGCGAATGTGAAGCCTTGAACGTGAACATGATGGCCAGTGGCCTAGAGGATCGCGATCGAGAGAGCTTTCTCGCAAACACGTAGAATAATATGTCCCCAAGCCCAATTCCCTTATCGCAAATGCGAGACTCCTTCCGGGTTTGCGAAGAAGGAAATCAGTAGCAGATTCGTCTGCAATTTTGACTTAACTCTTGATGGTTCGAAACACACCCGAGCCATCCTGGACCTCATCCAAATGAACCAATAAGTCCATAAACATAATACGAACCTGCTCGAAGCCTCAAAACACCTAAAATAACATCCTAACTAAGAATCGCAACCTAAAACCAAATTTATCAACTGATGAACTTCAAACTTCATCAACTAGCTCCGACCGCGACAAATCATACCTAGACAACTCAGAATGACGCCAGTTAGGTAAGCCAACGGTTAACTATCGATTTAATTACTTATTTATTTCTTTTAAACCCATGAATTTTATTTAATAGAGGAAACCAAGTATAAAAGGTTATAGTGATATAAAGCATGAAATAGAATATAAGAGTGTAATAGTGATATCAACAGACAAAAATCATAATTATCTACTAGAAATACCCAAAATCCGATTTCACAAGTGCACGAGCAATCTAGTAGAATATAAAAAAAATCCTACAACAACTGTCTGAAGCAAAATATACAAAAATAATAAATACAACAAGGGGAGGCTCCGGGTGCTGCAGAGCGGAGCATGGAAAGTAGCTCACCACTAAGCCTCCGGATAATGCGGATGCTCACCTGAACGGACACCAGATGTACTTGCCTCACTACCTGTACAATTTGTGTAGAAGTGTAGTGTGAGTATGTAAATAACGTGTACCCAGTAAGTATCTAGTCTAGCCTCAAAGAAGTAATGACGAGGGGTCAACATCGACACTTACTAAAGGTCAGTGTATAGAGAGAGCAAGAATTAAAGCTATGGACAACAATAATGATAAAATAAGAAGCAATAAATAAGTGATTCTTTAATAAAATACCAATCTAAAATCCCCGAATATGAAATACAAATTTCAACAAATATGTGCCATCAAGTAATCACGAATTCTCAAGTCATGAAGGAAATACCAAGTATAATCGGACTCCTATACAAAGTAATCAATATATGCTCAAAAGCTCATATTTTAACTATTAGAGTAATTACCCAACCCAATTTGAAAAACTCCTAAACGTAACTCTCGGGCCCACATTCCCGGATTTCAAACATATTTGTAGATAAATGTTACTCATAACCTCACGAATGCAAATATATAATTTCTACTCTATTCCATAATCATTTTCGTGGTCTAATCCTATTTTTACTAATACCTAAGTTTTTCAATATATTCCTAAAATTTTCACAATTTTCATATTAAAATCTACCCATAATTAAACTCACATTATATAGAAATTACTTACCTTAAATTGCTTGGTGAAAATCCCTCGCCAAAGAGCTCTAGAATCAGCCAAGAAAAGTGGGCAATAAAGGAAATAAGCTAAATCCCGATTTTTAAAAGTTTCTTCCCAGTAAATCCTTCTTCGCGATCGCCACAGAGCACTCACGATCATGAAGGCACAAATGCCAAGGCCCAAAAAATGCACTTCACGAACGCGAGACTAGCCTTGAAAACATGCAGGCTTATTTGACCTACCCTTCGCGAACGCGAGGGGATGTTCTCGGACGCGAAGGCTATCGCCTGACCCCCTCCCCAGCAGGCCTCACACTTCGCGAATGTGAAGCCATGTACGAGAAAACGATGGCCAGTGGCCTAGAGGATCTCGATCGAGATCCCTTTCTCGCAAACACGTAGAACAATATGTCCCCAAGCCCAATTCCTTTATCGCAAACGCGAGACTCCTTCCGGGTTCGCGAAGAAGGAAATCAGTAGCAGATTCGTCTGCAATTTTGACTTAACTCCTGATGGTCTGAAACACAACCGAGCCACCCTGGACCTCATCCAAATGAACCAATAAGTCCATAAACATAATACGGACCTGCTCGAAGCCTCAAAACACATAAAATTACATCAAAACTAAGAATCGCAACCTAAAACCAAATTTATCAATTGATGAACTTCAAACTTCGTCAACTAGCTCCGACCGCGACGAATTATACCTAGACTACTCAGAATGATGCCAGTTAGGCAAGCCAACGATTAACTATCCATTTAATTACTTATTTATTTCTTTTAAACCCATGAATTTTATTTAATAAAGGAAACCAAGTATAAAAGGTTAAAGTGATATAAAGCATGAAATAGAATATAAGAGTGTAATAGTGATATCAATAGACAAAAATCATAATTATCTACTAGAAATACCCAAATTCCGATGTCACAAGTGCACGAGCAATCTAGTAGAATATAAAAAAAAAACCCTACAACTACTGTCTGAAGTAAAATATACAAAAATAATAAATACAACAAGGGGAGGCTCCGGGTGCTGTAGAGCGGAGCATGGAAAGTAGCTCACCACTAGGCCTCCGGTTAATGCGGATGCTCGCCTGGACGGACACCAGATGTACTTGCCTCACTACCTGTACAATTTGTACAGAAGTGTAGTGTGAGTATGTAAATAATGTGTACCCAATAAGTATCTAGTCTATCCTCAAAGAAGTAATGCGAGGGGTCAACATCGACACTTACTAAAGGTCAGTGTATAGAGAGAGCAAGAATTAAAGCTATGGACAACAGTAATGATAAAATAAGAAGCAATAAATAAGTGATTCTTTAATAAAATACCAATCTAAAATCCCCTAATATGAAATACAAATTTCAACAAATATGCGCCATCAAGTAGTCACGAATTCTCAAGTCATGAAGGAAATACCAAGTATAATCGGACTCCTATACAAAGTAATCAATTTATGCTCAAAAGCTCATATTTTAACTATTAGAGTAATTAACCAACCCAATTTGGAAAACTCCTAAACGTAACCATCGGGCCCACATTCCCGGATTTCAAACATATTTGTAGATAAATGTTACTCATAACCTCACGAACGCAAATATATAATTTCTACTCAATTCCATAATCATTTTCGTGGTCTAATCCTATTTTTACCAATACCTAAGTTTTTCAATATATTCCTAAAATTTCCACAATTTACATGTTAAAATCTACCCATAATTAAACTCACATTATATAGAAATTACGTACCTTGAATTGCTAGGTGAAAATCCCTCTCCAAAGAGCTCTAGAATCGGCCAAGAAAAGTGAGCAATGAAGGAAATAAGCTAAATCCTGATTTTTAAAAGTTTATTCCCAGTGAATCCTTCTTCGCGATCGCCACAGAGCACTCACGATCACGAAGGCACAAATGCCAAGGCCCAAAAAATGCACTTCACGAACGCGAGACTAGCCTTGCGAACATGAAGGCTTATTTGACCTACCCTTCGCGAACGCGAGGGGATGTTCTCGGACGTGAAGGCTATCGCCTGACCCCCTCCCCAGCAGGCCTCACACTTCGCGAATGTGAAGCCATGAACGTGAACACGATGGCCAATGGCCTAGAGGATCGCGATCGAGAGCCCTTTCTTGCAAACACATAGAACAATATGTCCCCAAGCCCAATTCCCTTATCGCAAATGCGAGACTCCTTCCGGGTTTGCGAAGAAGGAAATCAGTAGCAGATTCGTCTGTAATTTTGACTTAACTCCTGATGGTCCGAAACACACCCGATCCACCCTGGACCTCATCCAAATGAACCAATAAGTCCATAAATATAATACGGACTTGCTCGAAGCCTCAAAACACATAAAATTACATCAAAAATAAGAATCGCAACCTAAAACCAAATTTATCAACTGATGAACTTCAAACTTCGTCAACTAGCTCCGACCGCGACGAATCATACTTAGACAACTCAGAATGATGCCAAATTTTGCATACAAGTCATAAATAGCCATACGGACCTATTCCCAAGCTCAAAATCTCAAATAGGCATCGATAACACCAAAGTCTACTTCAAACCAAATTTAAGAAACTCTAAAACTTTCAAGCCGCCAACTTTCAACATTATGTGCCGAAATTCTCCCGGATCACCCAAAACTAGATCTGAACACACGACCAAGTCGAAAATTATCATACAAACCTATTGAATCATTAAATCCTGGTTCTGAGGTTGTTTACTCAAATTGTTCACTCAGGTCAAACTTGGCCACCTTACTCCACTATTAAGGAATTATGTGTTTCGATTTCAACCCGAACCCTTCCAAAACTATCCAACTGTCCCTGCAAGTCATAAAATAGTAAAAACACATACAAGGAGTCTTTAATAGGGGATCGGGGGATCTAGAAATCAAAACAACCAGTCGGATCATTACATTATGACTCAGTACTACTGGGTTTTGGGAAGTTGATTATTTTATCCATGTTTGGCTGTATTATCACTTTTCGCAGGTTTTTGATAAATTTGACGATGTTATATTTTGATTGATATCATTATGTGATAAGATTACCTAGTCTTAGAAACTAGGTGACTCCACGACCTCTATGGTGGGGTTTGGGTCGTGCTTTAGCTTTGATTGAGGGAAAGTTTCCTAATAAATAATACTATTTACATGCTGGGGTGATGTATATATGAGGTGATGAGTGTATATACATGTTCCATAGGTATTCATGCTTGGGGTAGATTCTATACTACTCCATACCTTGTTTGGTTGTGTGTTCTACTTGATTTTATGTGTCATTCAATTAATCAACTACATGAGCATAATAAACCATGCTAGAGCTAAAGTTAAGGCTATTTGGTGCATTAGTTTGATACATGATGAACTAATCTTGAGATTTGATGCTATAATTGCCTCACACGTAGTCACATGTATGGTATGTACACACACCCGTGCTCGTCGCTCTTGTCTCGTTCATTGAATTAAACGTGTGATGTCTGTGATATATGTACGATGCTTTATATGATTACACATGTTCATCCTTTCATGCTAGAGAATATGTCTTAGGATTTTATTTCCTAATTAGCCAAGACATACATTTGTGGGATCATTGCTAATTGAATTAGCTGTAGTCATGTCTTATATCTTGAGTACACATGCGCACTTTATTATTTTCATGTCTTTGTGCACTTCATTGATGAATTATGAAGATATGCCTTTTGGTGATAATTTGTTATCTTGAATTATTATCATTATGGAACATGTGGACATGTTGGGTTAATTGATTGGGTGTTGGCACAAGGTTTTTACCACGCGATTGTGATTGATGTTGTTATTGTATTGGGGAACGAAGCGATAAGGATGGATATTGTTATTATGGATGAATAAGGATGGATATTGTTGTTATGGAGCGATAAGGGTGAATATTGTTATTACAGAGCGATAAGAGTGTATATTGTTGTTACGGAGCGATATGAGTGGATATTGTTGTTATGGAGTGATAAAGGTGAATATTGTTATTGTGTCATGGTACGGAGTGATAAGGGTGGATATTTTTATTGTGATGAAATGTGGGGTATGAGGGTGACATTCTTGATTTTGCAAGTGGATTCCTTATGTTTTGTCATGCGTTTTACATGTTTTCTATTGTTGCAACTAACATGTTATCCTATGCCCCCAGTTGTATTTGATGATTCAGTTATCAAGATGGATTTTTTCCTATGTTTGTCACGACCCAAAATACCAACCTGTCGTGATGGCACCTAACATATTTACTAGGCAAGACAACAATCACATAACCACTAAGAATTTGAATTAAAACATGGTTTAATAAGCTCAACAGCCAAAAATCTCATAAATATCTGATAAAACAACTGTAACTCTACTACAACAACCTAAAATCTGGTGTCAACCGAACACATGGGCACTACTAAGTATCAACATAGCTAAAACTCTAGTACAACTGTCTGAATAATAAAACAGTACAAAATGGCATAAAAGGGAAGAGAGCTAAGGTCTGCGGACGTCATAGTAGCTACCTTGAAGTCTCCAAGCAAGCAATGACAACGGTCTAGCAATCACCGTGTCCATATGCACTTGGATTTGCACATGAAGTGTAGAGTGTAGTATGAGTACAATTGACCCACTGTACTCAATAAGTAACAGAACTAACCTTGGGCTGAAAGCAGTGACAAGCTTAGAAGGATACAGTCAGGACCAATATAATGACAACACATATATAATAGTGAGAATGACAGTAATAGCTTAGAGAACTTCCATATTCAACTTGTTCACAGTGCAGAAATTAGACATGTCTTCAAGTTCACAATTAAATACCAGCACTGATAAGAACATGTCAAGTATGGCTTGCACGAGGTATGGTACATCTCTATGCCTACATGTAAAAAATATGTATGTCAAAAGTAAGGTATCACCATGATATTTCCAGGTACTCACACTCTCACAGTACTCAATACGTCTATATCAAATTCCACTCACCACTTAGCACTATACGGGTGCCTGACATCAATGCCCCTACCCAAAGCACATATATATAAATCACTATGCCTGCGCTCACTGCTAGTATGTCAGACTTCGGAGGGGCAGATCCTGCCCAAGTGCTAATATAAAGCTTATAAGTTCTGATGCGACATGCAACCCGATTCACAATAATAAATAAGCCAATAATGCCTGCTGCAGCAGCCCGATCCACAATAACACTCACAATCTGGCTCTCCGACCCAACTCAATCATCAATCTCTCTAGTCTCACGGGCTCACAAATATCATACTACTCAGCCCAAACAATAAGAACATGTAATATAACAGTAAATGATAATGGAGACTATGATATGATATGCAAATGAAGGATAATGACTGAGCATATAATTGCAGTTAAAGCAGATAACTGAAAAATAGCAGAAATAACTTCACTAGGACTCAACAGAATAAGCACATAGCCTAAACATGTTTTCTATCGTGAATTTTAGTTTAATTGCTCTAACAAGTAAGGATTTCACGGATAGAACATGACTTGATAATAACATAATAAAAAAGAGTCAACCGGGTGATGATTTCCATGGTGTACGCTCACACGCCCATCACCTATCATGTGCGTCACCCTAACACAAACCATATAACATGATTTCCAGGGATTTATACCCCCAGTTCCAACTTTAGAAGTGTTACTTACCTCAACGTGTGCAACTCGATGCTCCAACAAACCCTTGCCTCAGGAATTGGCTTCCAAAAGAATCGAATCTATTCACAAACAACTTAATATAATCAATATAAGCTAAAGGAATCAATTCCATCTGATAAAGCTAAGTTCTTTAACCAAATACAAAAAGTCAACCCAAAATGTCAACCTAAAGCCCACATCTTGTAACCTGACAAAATTCAAAAAATCCAAACACCCATTCAATAATGAGTCCAACCATACCAAAATCATCCAATTCCGACTACAAATCGACCCTCAAATCCCCAAAACTTACTCTCTAATACTTAGTCCATAATCCCCAAAATTGCACCTCAAACACACATAATCTAGGTGTAAAATCAATGGGTATTCAATATTAATGGACAAAAGTGATCAAAAGTTGTTTACCTCTTGAATTATAGTGAAATCCCTCACAAAATTTGCCACTAGTCGAGCTTCTAAAGTCCAAAAATGAAAAAAATGGCTCATACCCTCGACTATATCATTCTACCCAAGCATTCTCATTTCTGCGGGCTCAGAAGCCGCACCTGCGGTTCCTCTTTTGCGGAAAACCCTCCGCTTATGCAAAGATCACTAAATCTCCAACCTTCCGCTTTTGCGGCAAAAATCTCTCATCAGCGGGTCCGCTTTTGTGGTCCTCCTTGCGCTTATGCACGTCTGCTCATGCGGTAGTACTTCCGCATCTGCGATGCAAGCCTAAGACAGGCTTCTCCGCATCTGCGACCAAAAATATGCATCTATGGACTCGCAAATGCGGTCCTTCTCCGCTCCCGCGAAGCTCCCAAATCCAGCTCAATTCCGCTTCTGCATTCCTTCAGCCTCACCTGCGACCAAGCCCACTGCAGGTGCGATTACACTAGCAACTAAAATATCATCAGCAATGCTAACTCCAATATCGATCCGTTAACCATCCGAAACTCGCTCGAGGAATCCAAGACCTTAACCAAACATACCAACAAGTCCTAAACCACAACACGAACTTATTCGAAGCCTCAAATCACATCAAACAATATCACAAATACGAATAACACCCCAATTTAAGCCTAACGAAACTAATGAATTTCCAAGTTCTAAAATCAACGCCGAAACCTATCAAACCAACTCCGATTGACCTCAAATTTTGCACACAAGTCATAAGTGACACAACAGACCTAATCCAACTCCCGAAACAAAAATCTGAGCCCGGTATCAACAAAGTGAAATCTCGGTCAATTTTCTCAATCTTCCAAACCTTCAACTTTCCAACTTCAGCCAATTCAAGACAAAATGACCTACGGACCTCCAAATCAATATCCGAACATACTCCTAAGTCCTAAATCACCACACAAAGCTATCAGAACCATCAAAACTATATTCTGGAATAGTTTACCCATAAGTCAAATTCGGTCAACTCTTTCAACTTAAACTTCCATCCTTGGGACTATGTGTCCCAATTCATTTCGAAACATCCCCATAACCAAACCGACCACCCCGGTAAGTCACATAACCATAAATAAACATAGAATAAGCAATAAATGTGGGAATAGGGCTATAATACTGTCACGCCCCAAAACCGTGGAGCGCGACCGACGCACAACCGAGTGAACCCGACCGAGCATGCCTGTTAGATTTCTTCTACCCCAAACTCATTCATGAATAAAGAGAGTATATGTTTTCCTTAATTAAACAATAAAGTGGTCGTGTCTGCAATTACCAATTGCTTTCCTTAAGTTTCTCTATTTTTAAAGTCTCAAATGGACAAGTAATACAACCACAACATAGCATAGTTTGTCTTTCCCAGTACCAATACACAACCCACACTATGTCTACGGAGCCTCTATAGATAAAGAAGAGTACAAAGATAATGTCGGCAACAAGGCCCTGGCTATACCTCAACCATAATACATAAAGAACAAAAGATACATTCCCTCGAGATGAAGTGGGGCTCACCAAGCCAGCTGGGAAGAAGGTGTACTGCTATCACTGATCAATGTCTCCTGCTGTGGAACCACCTGCATCCATTTAAAGATGCAGCGTACCCGACAAAAGGGACGTTAGTACCGTCGAATAGTACTAGTATGAAAACTAAACACCAATTTAAAAATTTAGAAATACAAGATAATTATGATGAACTAGTGCGGCAATAGAATAATATAGATAACCGTCTCAACCATAGCAAGCTTATTAAAAGCTATCAATAACATTTATAGGATTTAAGATGAGATCCTCTATAATCATCTTCACACAAAGCGGCCCCGCCGCCTCACCCGATGTATGCAGGTGGAGGTGTACGTACAATACCACAACTCTAATCAAGCGGCCCTGCGGCCTCACCTCAATATATGCGGGTGGATGTATAACCACAGTACCAAGAACCTACACAAAACGGCTATGCCGGCTCACCCCATTTCATGTGGGTGGAAATGCATCAATGATACCAATACCAACACAAAGCGGCTATGCCGCCTCACCCTAATGTATGCGGGTGGTAGTGCCACAACAATACCAAAACCATACACAAAGCGGTCGTACCACCTCACCCCAATATAAGCGGGTGGAGGTGTAGTCCCACAATATCATAATCCCTACACAAAGCGGTCATGCCGCCTCACCCCAATGTATGTGGGTGGAGGTGTATCACAATCACAATCTCTACACAACCTGGCATAATACCTTTCACATAAATCACGACTCGAAATTATAACATGTGGATACATAATCTATAGTTTAGGACACATCCTCAATTTATAATGCATTATGATAAGAGCATTTGAAACACGGATTGAACATATATCTTCATCACAAAACTTATCGGAATACTCGATTTATAATCAACATGTCGGAACTTACAAGGATAATAAGAATTCCAACTCTTAAAGAAGAGTTTATCCAACATACCTCAATTGAGCTTCCTTAAACTCTAAAACGTTCCAGAATTCTTAGCAACTTCAATCTCTAGGATGAAGACCTAGTGAGTTTCCCTTCTTAATCTTCCAAAACTTGGGCAAGAATTGAAGGACAAATATTAGAGAACACCTTCTCACTCTAGGGCACCCTCTCTCACTCTAAAATGTCAGATAATAGCTCAAAAATGACCCAAAGAGTGTATTTAACGAAATAGGGTCGGGTTTTAAAAACCCAAAAATGGAGCTCCGGAACAAGGTATGCGATCGCATAACCGATATGCGGACCGCATATCGGTCGCATAGCTGGTTACAAAATAGCCAAAAGAACTGTCTGTGTATGCGGTCACTATGCAGTCCGCATAACTGTTATGCGGTTGCATAATGCACCGCATAGTTGCTTCCAGCTGACCCAATTAACTGCCTCACTCTGCGGCCATTACGCGGTCCGCAGAGTGGTTCTGCGGTCGCATAATGGACCGCAGAAATGAACATTTCCGCCAAAAATTTGCCTTTTCATTCCCGTGCATTGTTCAACCCAAAAAGTCCGAGCCTAGTCTGGCACCATGAAACATTATTTATTTTGCAAATTTTACCAGGCCTTACACTTAAGTACTTTGAAATTTTCCGCGGTGTTACAAATACTCAAAACGACCGGCCGAGTCATTATATTCTCCCCCTCTTAAACAAACATTCATCCTCAAACAGGTCTAGAATCATACCTAGAGCCTCAAATAGGTGTGGATATCTGCACCGCATCTCCTGCTTGGTCTCCCAAGTAGCCTACTCGACTAGCTGGCCTTTCCACTGAAATTTCACTGAAGCTATACTCTTTGATCTCAACCTTCGAACCTGCCGATCCAAAATGGCCACCGACTCCACATCATAAGTCAAATCTCCATCTAATAATCCGTGCTGAAGTCCAAAACATGAGACGAATCACCGTAATACTTCTGAAGCATGGAAACATGAAACACTAGGTGAATACCCGATAGACTAGGCGGAAATGCTAGCTTGTTGGCCACCTATCCAACCCTTTCAAACACCTCAAAAGGCCAATATACCGAGGGCTCAACTTTCCCTTGTTCCCGAACCTCATCACACCCTTCATGGGTGAGCGTTTCAGCAATACCTTCTCCCCCACAATATATGCAACATTACGAATATTCCGATCAGCGTAACTCTTCTGTCAAGACTGTGCTGTGCAAAGCCGATCCTGAATCAACTTGGCCTTTTCCATGGCATCCTAAACCATATCCATGCCCAACAACCTAACCTCCCGCGGCTCAAACCACCCAAGTGGAGATCGACACTGCCTCCCAAATAAGGCCTCATAAGGAGCCATCTAAATACTCGATTGGTAGGTGTTGCTGTAGTCAAACTCAGCAACCGGTAAAAATTGATCCCATGAACCCCCGAAATACATAACACAAGAGTGTTGCATATCCTCCAAAATCTGAAGGATGCGCTTGGACTATCCGTCCGTTAGGGGATGAAATGTTGTGCTTAACTCAACCCCTATGCCCAACTTTTGCTGCACTGCTCTCCAAAACTGTGATGTGAACTGTATGCCCCGATCAGACAAAATGGACACTGCCACACCGTGAAGATGAACTATCTTGCGGATATAGAACTCAACCAGCCATTTTGAAGAATGGGTAGTCACAATCGGAATGAAATGTGCAGACTTAGTCAACCGATCCACAATTACCCAAATAGCTTCGAATTTCTTCAAAGTCCATGGGAGCACGACAAAGAAGTCCATGGTAACACGCTCTCATTTCCACTTAGGAATCTCAAGTCTCTGAAGCAAACCGCTCGGCCTTGAATGCTCGTACTTCACCTGTTGACAGTTCAAGCACCGAGCCACGTACTCCACTATATCTTTCTTCATTCTTTTCCACCAATAGTGTTGCCTCAAGTCCTGATACATCTTCGTGGCACCCGAATGAATAGAATACCGCGAACTGTGGGCCTCCTTAAGAATCAACTCATGTAACCCATCCACATTAGGCACATAAATCCGACCTTGCATCTGCAAAACCCCATCACCTCCAATAAAAACCTCCTTGGCATCACCACGTTGTACCATGTACTTAAGGACAAGCAACTAGGGATCATCATACTGATGCTCTCTGATGTGCTCATATTAAGAAAACCAAGAAACCACAAGCTAGAACCCGACTAGGGTCCGAAACATCTAACTTCATGAACTGATTGGCCAAGGCTTGAACATCTGATGGTAGTGATCTCTCACTAGCAGGAATATATGCGAGCCTACCCATACTCACCACCTTTCTACTCAAGGCATCATCCACCACGTTGGCCTTCCCGGGATGATACAAAATGGTGATATCATAGTCTTTTAACAGCTCTAACAATCTCTGCTGCCTCAAATTTAGATCCTTTAGCTTAAACAAGTGTTGTACACTCCGATGATTTGTAAATACCTCACAAGACACGCCGTCGAGCTAATGCCTCCAAATCTTCAATCCATGAACAATGTCTGCCAACTCTAAATCATGAACGAGGTATTTCTTCTCATGGGGCTTCAATTGGCGTGAAGCATAAGCAATCACCCTACCTTCCTGCATTAAGACACACCCAATACAATCCAAGAAGCATCATAATACACCGTAAATGAACCCGATATTGAAGGTAAAACTATAACCGGAGTTATGGTCAAGTCAGTCTTGAGCTTCTGAAAGCTCTCCTCACACTCATATGACCACCTAAATACAGCACCCTTCTGGGTCGATCTAGTCAAAGGTGTAGCAATCGATGAGAAACCTTCCACTAAACGACGATAATATCCGGCCAAGACAAGAAAACTCCGAATCTCAGTAGCTGAAGACGGTCTAGGCCAGCTTTGAACTGCCTCAATTTTCTTCAGATCTACCTTGATCCCCTTACTGGACACTACGTGACCAAAAAATGCCATAGAATCAAGCCAGAACTCACATATAGAGAATTTAACATAAAGCTTATTCTCCCTCAACGCCCGTAGTACAACCCTCAGATGTTGCGCATGCTCCTCCTAGTTGCGTGAGTACACCAGCATATCATCAATGAATATTATGACAGAAGAATCAAGATATGGCTGGAATACACTCTTCATAAGATGCATAAATGATGTTGGGGCAATTGTCAACCCAAAATACATCACAAAGAACTCGTAGTGACCATAGCAGGTCCTGAATGCCGTCTTCAGAATATCAGCATCACGAATCTTCAACTGGTGATACCCATACCTCAAATCAATCTTAGAGCACTCTAGTACCTCGAAGCTGGTCAAATAAGTCATCAATGTGCGGCAGTGGGTACTTGTTCTTAATTGTAACTTTGTTCAACTACTTATAACCAATGCACATCCGCATAATACCATCCTTCTTCTTCACAAACAGAATCGATGCACACCAAGGCGACACATTAGGCCTAATGAATCCCTTATCTAGTAGCTCCTGAAGTTTTTCTTTCTATTCTTTCAGTTCTGCTGGTGCTATACGATATGGAGGAATAGAGAAGGGTTAAGTTCCCGATATCATGTCAATACCAAAATCAATATCCCTGTCGGGTGGGATGCCCGACAGGTGTGCAGGGAACCTATCCGGAAAGTCTCGTACTACCGGAACAGACTCAATAGCAGGAGTATCAGCACCAACATCCCTTACAAAGGTCAAATATACCAAACATCCTTTCCCAACAATCTATTATGCCTTCAAATATCAAATCACCCTACTGGGAACATAGTCTAGAGAACCTCTCCACCCTATCCTAGGCAATCCTGTCATCGGCAACATCACAGTCTTAGCGTGACAATCTAGAATAGCATAACATGGTGACAACCAATCCATGACTAGAATCACATCAAAATCAACCACACTAAGTAGTAAAAGATCAACTCTCATCTCCTATCCCCTAATTGTCACCACACACGATCGATACATACGGTCCACAATAATAGAATCACCCACCGATGTAGATACATGAACAAGGGTAACCAAGGAATCTTGGCGAATATCCAAATAACGAGCAAAGAATGATAATACATATGAAGAAGTGGAAACAAGGTCAAAAAATATGGAAGCATCCCTGTAGCACACTAAAATAATACATGTGATCAATGTGTCTGAAGTAACGACCTCTATCCTGGCGGGAAAAGCATAGCATCAAGCATGGACACCACCTGATTGACCTCCCCCTCTTGGGAGACCTCGAGCTGCCTGAGTCCACCCCGAGTTGGCTGAGCGGTGGTGAAGTAAATGATGCGGAACTCAAAGACTGGCCCCTCTACTAAACTGGACCTCCCAAAAGATGGGGACAATACCTCCTCACATGCCCCAACTCTCCACACTCGAAGCAACCTTGATCCGACAATGGCGACGGGGACTGAATCGGACCCTGAGAACCTGAATAACCACTAGAAAAACATAGTACAGACGAACCCTGAGCTGATGGAGCATGGGATGAACTCTAGGTAGGGAGGGCACTGAAAGATGACTGATCCAGACGAGCACTATATGAACCATGAGTAGCTAATGTGCCACGATGAACCAGATGAGCCATCTGAGCGAGCCTATTTGGACGACCCCTGTTGTGATGGGACTGCCATCCAGAAGAGGCACTACTGAAACCACCTAAAATACGAGGCCTCTTGGCCTCCCTATCCTTACGCTCCTGACTACGAACCAGCTCTAGGCTTCTAGTAATATCAACCACCTCATCAAATCTCGCACCCATCACAATCTCCCGAGTCATATTGAAACATAGTCCATAGTTGAGGCCATCAATGAACCTTCTAATCATCTCCCTCTTAGTGGGAACCAAACATACCTCGTGATAAGACAAATCCGAAAATCTCATCTCATACTGAGTCACTAACATATCCTCCTTGTGTAGCTGCTCAAACTGCCTACACAACTTCTCCCTGCGAGTCAGTGGAAAAACCTTCTCTAATAAGAGAACAGAGAACTCATGCCACATAAGTGGTGCAACACCGGCTGGCCTGCTCAACTCATAGGCCTCCCACCATCCGTAGGCTGCCCTGTTAGCTGAAAAGTAGTAAATGATACTCCACTAGTCTCCAAAACACCCGTTGTGCGAAGGATCCGCCGACACCTGTCTATATAATCCTGAGCATCCTCTGACTCGACCCCAATGAACTCTGGAGGTTTGAGCCTCCCAAACCGCTATAGTCTCTTCTCCTCCTCGTCCCTCATAGGTGGGACAACCTGGGCCCGAGCAACTGTAATCGGCTAGGCTGGTAGTACCCCCGGTGTCTGGAGTCTCTGAGCTACCTGCTCTGGAGTACGAGCGGCGGGAGTCTGACCACCTCCCCTAGCCTAAGAAGTGGTTGGTGCAGCAGGAACCGAAATCGCCTGATCAAGGCTCCTGCAAATAGTTAAAATCTAGGCCAAAGCCTCCTAAAGGCCAGGGATCACAATGGGTACAACTGGCGCCTGAGATGGTCCCACCAGCTCAACAACATCTGGTATCTCCTGCTCAGCTAGAGCAACTGGTGGCTCCACAAGTGCTACTATAGCTGTAGTACGAGCCGCACCTCGACCTCTACCATAGCCCCGGCCTCTTGTGACCCTAGTTGGTTGTACTGGTGGTCGTCCACCTATTCCGGTCGCACACGTCCTCACCATCTGTGAGAGAATAGGTGAATAAAAAGTTTCCAAAATCAGCAAATCCACATGACAAGAGTACAAGAAGGTGATGTTTCCTAACGGTTCGGTAGCCTCTCGAAGATAAGTACAGACGTCTCTGTACCAATCCTCAAGACTATAATAAACCTGCTCATAACTCATGAGACCTAAGTAACTTGGGGCTCTGATACCAACTTGTCATTATCGAAAATCTCAAGTTGGCTTGACAGCGCCTAACACATTTACTAGGCAAGTCGACAATCACATAACCACTAAGTATTTGAATTAAAACATGGTTTAATAAGCTCAACAATGGAAAATATCTTAAATATCTCATAAAACAATTATAACTCTACTATAACATCCCAAAATCTGGTGTCAACCGAGTACATGAGCACTACTAAGTATCAACATAGCCAAAACTCTAGTACAACTATCTGAATAATAGAACAGTACAGAAAGGCATAAAAGGGAGAAGAGCCAAGGTCTGCAGACGTCATAGCAACTACCTTGAAGTCTCCAAACAAGCAATGACAACGATCTAGCAATCACCGCATTGAGATGTACCAGGATCTGCACACGAAGTGCATAGTGTATTATGAGTACAACCGACCCAATGTACTTGATAAGTAACAAAACTAACCTTGGGCTGAAAGCAATGATGAGCTTAGAAGTATATAGTCAGGACTAGTATAATGACAACACAGATATAACTGTGAGAATAACAGTAATAGCTTAGAAAACTTCCATATTCAACTTGTTCATAGTACAAAAATTAGACATGTCTTCAAGTTCACAATTAAGGACCAACACTAAAAAGAACATGTCAAGTATGGCTAGCATGAGGTATGGCACATCTATATGCCTACATGTCAAATATGCATGTCAAAAGTAAGGTATCACAAAGATATTTCTAGGTACTCACACTCTCAGAGTACTCAATATGTCTATCTCAAATTCTCACTCATCACAAACAATCATTCGACACTTTACGGGTGGCTGACATCAATGCCGCTCCCCAAAGCATATGTATATAAATCACTGTGCATGCCCTCACTGCTGGTATGTCAAACTCCGAAGGGGAAGATCTTTCCCAAGCGCTAATATAAAGCCTATAAGTCATGCTGTAGCGTGCATCCCAATCCATAATAATAAATAAGCTAATAGGGCTTGCTGCGGCGCGCATCCCGATCCATACTAACACTCAAAATCCGGCTCTCTGGCCCAACTCAGTCATCAATCTCTCCTGTCTCACGGGCTCAGAAATCTCATACTACTCATCCCAAACAATAAGAACATGTAATGTAACAGTAAATAACAGATATTGTGATATGATATGCAAATGAAGGATCATGACTGAGCACATAATTACAGTTAAAGCAGATAACTCAAAAA
This sequence comes from Nicotiana tomentosiformis, assembly GCF_000390325.3. Lineage (NCBI taxonomy): Eukaryota > Viridiplantae > Streptophyta > Magnoliopsida > Solanales > Solanaceae > Nicotiana > Nicotiana tomentosiformis. The sequence continues at coordinate 161,829,607 of NC_090813.1, read as the reverse complement.
CAGCAGAAAAAACTTCACTAGGCCTCAACAGAATAAGGACTTAGCCTAAACATGGTTTCTAACTTGAATTTCAGTTTGATTACTCTAACAATTAAGTATTTTATGGATAGAACAAGACTTGACAACAACACAATACAAAAGAATCAACCGGATCATGATTTCCATTGTGCACGCTCACAGGCCCGTCACCTAGCATGTGTGTCACCCTAACACAAACCATATAACATATTTTCCTGGTATTTATACCCCCAATTCCAAGTTTAGAAGTGTTACTTTCCTCAAAGTGCGCAACTCAATTCTCCAACAAATCCTTTCCTCGCGAATCGGCCTCTGAACCACTCGAATCTAGTCACAAACAACTTAATATAAGCAATACAAGCTATAGGATCCGATTCCATACGATAAAGCTAAGTTCTTTAACCAAATTCAAAAAGTCAACCCAAAAGGTCAACCTCGGGCTCACACCTCAGAACCCGACAAAATTCATATAATCCAAACACCCATTCAACAATGAGTCTAACAATACCAAAATCATCTAATTCTGACCAGAAATTGACCCTCGAATCCCCAAATCTTACTCTCCAATACCTAGTCCAAATTCCACCAAATTCCACCTCAAACACACATAATCTAGGTGTAAAAATCAATATGTATTCAATATTAATGGACAAAAGTGATCAAAAGTTGCTTATCTCTTGAATTATAGTGAAATCCCTCTCAAAAATCTCTACTAGCCGAGCTTCTAAAGTCCAAAAAATGAAGAAAATGGCTCAAACCCTCGACTATATCATTCTGCCCAGGAATTCTCGCTTTTGCAGGGTCAGAAGCCGCACTTGGTGTTCCGATTTTGCGAAAAACACTCCGCTTCAGCGAAGATCACTAAAATTCTTACCTGCCACTTCTGCGGTCCCCCTTGATCTTCTGCGCGTCCGCTCCTGCGGTAGTACTTCCGCATCTGCGATGCTAGCCCATGCCAGGCTTCTCCGCATCTACGACCAAATATACGTATCTGCGGACTCGCAGATGCGGTCCCTCTCTGCACCTGCAAAGCTCCCAAAGCCAACCCAATTTTGCGTATGCGTTCTTTCAGTCACACATGCGGCCAAGCCCACCATAGATGTGATTACTCTAGTAACCAAAATATCATCAGCAATGCTAAGTAAAATATCGGTCTGTTAACCATTCGAAATGCGCCCGAGGTCCTCGGAACCTTAACCAAACATACCAAGAACTCCTAAATCACAACACGAATTTGATCAAAGCTTCAAATCACATCAAACAACATCAAAAACATGAATTGCACCCCAATTCAAGCCTAGCAAAACTAATGAATTTCCAACTTCTAAAATCAATGCCGAAACCTACCAAACCAACTTCGATTGACCTTGAATTTTAAACACAAGTCATAAGTAATACAACAAACCTACTCCAAATCCCAGAAAAAACAAATCTAAGCCCGGTATCAATGAAGTCAACTGTCGATCAAACTTCTCAACCTTCCAAACCTTCAACTTTCCAACTTCCGCCAATTCAAGCCAAAATAACCTACAGACCTCCAAATCATTATCCAGACATGCTTCTAAGTCCAAAATCACCACACGAATCTATCAGAACCATTAAAACTCCATTCAAAAGCCGTTTACCCATAAGTCAACCATCAATTCTTTCAACTTAAGCTTCCAACCTTGTGACTAAGTGTCCCAATTCATTTCGAAACATCCCCGGAACCAAACCGACCACTTCGGCAAGTCACATAATCATAAATGAACATAGAATAAGCAAAAAATTAGGGAACGAGACTATAATACTAAAAATAACTGGCCGGGTCGTTACAATGTTGGTTTGTTATCTCATATTTGTGGAGTTATCAGTAGTGTATCGCATTGATGTGATAAGAAGTTGTCACCATGAATTATTATATATTGGATTCTTGTAAAGTTCTCATGAACACATTGCTTGGCCATTAATACAGAATTGGGTCATTGTTATGCACCGATACCCATGTTTATATCGGAGCATTTGAGCATATGCTACTTGGTGCAAGTCTCTTATTGTGAGAGGTTGATAAAAGTTATAATTTCATGATCTGTGTAATTGGAAAAGTATGCTTATTACCTCTTCTTTGATTGTGTACCTTTATTATGGATATCCGTTGTTTTACAATTATTTTCTTCGATACTTCTCTATATTATATGTATTATTAAGCTGCACGGATTATACAAAGTAAGTTTCTTATGACTTAAAACCTTGTCACTACTTCTCTGAGGTTAGTCAAGATACTTAATGAGCACATGGGATCCGTTGTACTCATACTACACTTTTGCACCTTTCGTGCAGATCTTGGAGCTGAATAGTTACGAAAGATGAAGCCTTGCATTGAAGATGTACCAGCATTCCCAATCTAATCTACCTCTTGTTCATGGTAGTTTAGGACTTCATTTCTACTTATGATAACTTCAAACATATATTGTATTTATACTTCGCATTAGTTTTGTAATCTAAATCATAGTGGCTCATGACTTTTACTACAAGTCCTTGGGATAGTTGTATTGAATTCTTTTTCGATCTTTATTGTTAATATTGATGATTTCTCATTATATTTGTAGCTTATACTGCTTGGCTTACCTAGCGGGTCGGATAAGGTGTCGTCGTGACTTGGTGGAATTTTAGAGTCATGACATAGAATTATCCCCACTTGTGCCACGGAATATGGACCATGATCTCCTAAAGCACTAGAGTGGCAAAAACAACCCCCGAGAACCTGTGCTGGACCTAACAGAATAATATGGTTTAAAACCTGATATACCACTGGAGCTACTAGTGGCTCAACTAAAGTAGCTCTAGTATGACCACGTGTAGTTGCAGGTGCTTCACCTCTCGTAGGTGTTGCTGTATGTGCCCTAGTTTGAGCTCCAGATCTTATAGAATCCTAGGAAGCTCAACTCTATTCAACTACAAGGATGAAACTTTGAAAACAAGATCCCAAGCTAAAGATTTACAAAGCAAGGTCATCGGACTTCAAGTGCAAATACAAAAGTTGTTAATTTGGAGGAAGAGCTGAAGTCTAAAGGATATGAATTGGTAAGGTGTTATAATTATTTTATGGCATAAATTCAAGTTGAATAAGAGGTGGATTGGAGCCCAAAAATCATTCTTTGAAGGAGGTCCAAATCAGTCTATATTTGGACCAATTTAGCACCTAAACTTGCCCAAACTTGTAGCCCAAGGAGTCCCACATGAAGCCATATATTTATCCAAATATTTGGGTTTAATTTCTACCGAAGAAGTCTCAAGGGGTGCCTCATGTCACCCAAGGAAAGGCTCTTGCGTGCGGCCCAAGTTTGGAGGAATCCTAGTTAAAGCTTTCCTAATTTCTTCCTAACTAGTCATGGAATTGTTTCTTAATTTATTGGGACATATTTAATGCTTTTATATTGTTAGGATTATATTTTTATTTTCCAAATTTTGTTGGAATTAGTTTTCAAGATTATCTTGGTTTTTGTTTCCTAATATTTTGTCACGACCTAATTCCCATTATAGGTCGTGATGGCACCCAACGCCGCCGTTAGGCAAGCCAACGGTGAACTATCAACTTAATTATTTATTTTGTTAACTTAAAATCATGAATTTTATTAGATAAATAAATTAATGCATTAAAAGTCATGGATACATACAATTTAGATAAAACATAAAACAAAAGTATGTCAGTGTTAAACAAAACCACAAACAAATTCTAGAACCTCCCAAAATCTGGTGTCTCAAGTGCATGTGCATCTACTGGGAAGTATAATAATAATACATCATTTGTATGGAATTCAAGATAGACGGATAAAGTAAATAATAATGATGGAGACTCTGTCCTGCAAATCGTAACATGGAATACAGCTCACCATAAAGTCCCCTCAGCGGATGCGCCTACATGCCCAAATGACCACCGAATATACCTGCACAATTCGTGCAGAAGTGTAGCATAAGTACGTAAATCAACGCATACCCAGTAAGTATCTGGCCTAACCCCGGAGAAGTAGTGACGAGGGGTTGACATTAACACTTATTAGTATTCCAATAAATCCAATATAATAAAAGTAAAACAGGTATGAAACATGGTAAGTAAACAGTAAAAAATCAGATATAGGTACATAATACGATACTCAACTGAATAGTAAACACAAAGTCCTCAAATATTGGTACCTCAAATAAAATACATAATGGTCAACGCACGGGTACATTGATATCTTATCAATTATTACGCACAATTCTGCTAAGTGAGCGGCTCGATCCCGAAAGAGTATTTATAGAACAGCTGAGGCGAACGGCCCGATCCCATAAGAATATGTACGTCATACTGCCGAGGCGAATGGCCCAATCACATAAGAGTATTTTCATAGAACTGCCGAGGCGAACGACCCGATCCCATAAGAATATGTACATCATACTGCCGAGACAAATGATCCATTCCCATAAGAGTGTGTTACAATATCCTATCGAAGCAAACGGTCCGATCCCATAAGAGTGTGATACATGATACTACCGAGGTGAACGACCCGATCCCATAAGAGTACTGCTGAGGCGTTCAACCCGATCCCATTAGAATATGGAGCTTTTATGGGTCCCTGACCCCATTCACGAATATATGTGTGAGTTATGAAATTAAAGAAAACTTTCCGATGAATACGCACAACGCGGGAGAGGAAATCTAGCATACACACAGACACTCGTCACCTCATACGAGCGTAGCTCCCATAACATGTAGCGCATAATAAATATAATAGATATAGGGCAACTTCCCCCTCACAGGATTAGACAGGAGACTTACCTTACTCCAAAGTTCCATAATCGGCTCCAACGCCTCTCTAACACCTCAAACCAATGCCCATCGATCCGAAACTAGTCAAACAATATGCAAACCAATAAAAATATACTCCAATGCTCATAATTTAACAATTTATGATAATTTCCAGCTTCGCTCGAAAAGTTAAGAAAGTCAACACTCGGGCCCACGTGTTTGGATTCCGAAATTTTTTGAAGATAATAACTACCCCTAATACCACGAACTCAAATATATAAAATATTTCTAATTCCATGTCCAATTTCGTGGTCAAAATCACAAAATTCCAAATTCTAGGTTTTTCTCTAAAATCCAACAATTTTCACCAATATTCATGTTCAAATGCATATATAATTCATGTATTTAACTCACAATGTGAAAAAATCACTTACCTTATGACGGATGATGAAAATCTTCCCTCAAAAAGCTCCAAATATCACCGAACCAAGTGAAAATGAGATAAAGGTAAGCCAAGTCCTGTAATTAAAAGCATTCTGCCCAAGCCTTTCCTCTTCGCGATCGCGGATATGCCCTCGCGATCGCGTAGGCCAAACTAACTGCCCCAAAATTTCCTTCTTCGTGAAAGTGAGGTCCACATCGCGATCGCGATGCTCAAGTAACTCAAGCCTATGCGAACGTGATCCAAGCTCCGCGAACGTGAAGGCAAATCTCCCAGCCCCAGCATCTTACTCTTCGCCATCGCGATAAGCCTCACGTGATCGTGATGAACAAATCAACCAACAAGCTATCCCAAGCCTCAAACCAAATCGCGTTTGTGACCCCCACAACGCGAATGTGGAGAAGAACCTGACCAACTTTAGCGATCGCGACCCTGTCCATGCTATCGCAAATCAGTCCAAACTACCCTTCGCGACCGCGGTGCCTTTTTCACGATCGCGAAGCACATGCCTGACACCAGAAACCAGCAATCACAAAATAAAGGAAAATGGTCCGAATACATCCCGAAATATGCCCGAGGCCCCCGAGACACCATCCAACCATACCAACCAGTCTCAATACCTTATCCAAACTAATCCAAAGGCTTAAACCGCCACGAATAACATCAAAACCACGAATCGACGATCAAAATCCTTCTTTCAACTTTCAAACATTCAAACTTCGATGGACGCGTTCGAATCACACTTAATCATTCCGGAATGATGCCAAACTTTACATAGAAGTCACAAATCATAATACAAACCTATTCAAAGGATCAAAACCCCAAATGCACATCAATAACACCAAAGTTCACATCAAATGAGACTTTGGAAATTCTAAAAGCTTCAAAATTTCAACTTTCCACATTAAGCGCTGAAACGCTCCCGGACCATCTGATACTTGATCCGAACGTACGCCCAACTCCAAAATCATCATACAAACCTATTGGAATATTTAAATCCCGATTCCTGGACCGTTTACTCAAAAGTCAAACCTTGGTCAACTCTTTCAACTTAAAGCTTTCGAATTGAGAATATTTCTTCCGAAACAACTCCGAACTTCCCAAAATTGAAACCAACCACACGTGAAAGTAATAACACATAAAGTGAATCTACTCAAGGCCTCAAACTGCCGAATGATGTGCTAGAACTCAAAACGACCTATCGGGTCGTTACATCATTTTTTCTTTTCCTAAGGTAGTTGGACTTGTTATCAAAATTTAGGACTTTGTTTCCTTATGTTTAGTATTAATTTTGTGACCCCCTCTCCTATATAAAGGGGTGTATTATTCGGATTTAGATTATTAAATATTATTATCAATAATATTATGATATTCCTCTTGCGCTCTTTTATGTGGCTGTTCTTGGATTTATTAATCAATCTTCACAACTTAAGGTGATAAGGTTAAACTCTTTTCAAAATCTTAGATCATTTTTAGATATTCAAGAAAGGCAGTATATTTAGGTTTATTATTGTTTTTGTTATTCTAAAAGGCCAAATTTTACAATATATATCTTGCCTTTAATTCTCTACAAATGGCGGCTAGTACTTCGTGAGCTAATTTTTGTTGTTAAGATTCAACTACAAGAATAGACTTCTTGAATTCAAGAAACTCTTCTTCTATCCAATCTATCTTTAATTTCTATATTTTTTGTTTCTTTATTTTTCTTTTAGTTTTCGCATATTTTTTTATTTTTCTTTATAGTTCTTGGACCCCTAAAGTATTGTTATTAAGTGGTATTAGAGCGTTATCAGGTAGTATCAGAGCATACGGTAATCAGTATTTCAATCTTGATAATCTTGGGCGGTTCTTGAGCATAAAAAAATGAAAAAGCAATCCAAAAAAGTGAATTGTTATTGCTCATATTTTTTTAAATTCAAGTGTCATTTGGTTTCCAAGTTAGGAAATGAAACAAGAAGGTGGGGTAGGGGGGGGGCCTAGTTTTTCAAGATTAACGTAACTTCTTTCCTTATTCTTATGTGTTTGAGGTATCTTAAATTCTTTTATATTTTGTTTTTACTAATCATTTCTTATTCTTCCTAGGTTGGTGTTTCACTTTTTTTTTAACTCATTATTCTTATCACTAAGGGTTTGTGAATAGTATGATTTATTAATAAATCTAAAGATTAATGATCAAGAGTTACTTCGAGTGAAATAGGGAAAGAGAGGTGATAATATTTGGGGGGGGAGGGAGGACAAATTTGAGAGATACATATTTCTTTCAAATCATTCGTTCAAGATTTCTCAAATATGTAGTTATGATTAAAGAGGTGAGCTATCACTCAAAAACTTGAAAAGTCACACTTACAATATGTCGAATAGAAGGAACATGATGACAAAGTTATTTTTCAAACTAGGGCTAAAGTGATATCTAAGATAGGTGACCTTGGAATTGACAAAGGGTTTGACTATAACTTAATTAGCACCTATATTATTGAGATATTGAACTTACCTTGTGTTAAGCATATTGAACCCTATATTTTGAAAAGAGTAAAGGTAGATAAAATGGTGTTATTGCTATTCTCTATTGGAAAGTATGAAGATGAGATTTGGTGCGATGTGAATCCTATGATTAATTATTATATCTTGGTGGGAAAGACATGGTAGGTTCATAGAAGTGATTCATATAGCATAGGAGAAATTAGATACTCTCTTGAGTTTAATGGTAGTAAATTTATTCTTGTCTCTTTGACTCCCTCACAAATTTACGAAGATAAAAAGACCCTTAATGTAATGACCCGATTGGTCGTTTCGTGTAATTGCGCCTCGTTACCCCCTTTTTTATCCTTAACACATGTGTATTTATGGTTTTATGACTTACAGGATTGGTTAGATTCATTCCGGGAATCTTCCGGGTTGATTTAGACCCTTGATTCTTGACTTAAAAGTTTAAATTAGAAGTGCAAACCAAACTTTGACTTTTGTGAAAATGATCCAAGAACTGTATTTTTATGGCTCCGATAGCTTCGTATCATGACTCTGGACATGGGCGTATGCCCGGAATTGATGTTGGAAGTCCGTAAGTTGATTTGTGTTGATTTACCAAAACCTAGCAATTTGAAGTTGAAAAGTTTGACCGTAGGTTGACTTTTAGCTATCGAGCTCGGAATTTTATTTTGGGACTTAGAATAGGTCCCTTATGGCATTTAGAACTTGTCTCCAAAATTTATTGTCATTTGGAGTTGATTTGATAGGATTCAGACGTCTAGTTGCAATTTTAGAAATTCTTGAACTTTGCTTTGAAATTCATGCATTTTAGTCTTCATGTTATTTTTGTGTGTTGATCGCACGAGCGAGTTCGTGTGATGTTTTTAGACTTGTGCGGATGTTTTGTTTTGAAACTCGAGGGCTCGGATGAGTTTTAGAATGGTTTGAACTGAAATTGGACTACTGGTGCTCAGGTATCGCAATTGCGAGCATCAACATCGCAATTGCGAAGGTGATAGTGGGGGATCTGATGTCGCAATTGCGAAGACTGCTAGTGTCATGACCCAATTTCACCTATAGGTCGTGATGGCGCCCAACACTACAGCTAGTCAAGCCAACTTAATAAATTAAGCATATATTGACAAAATTTAAAACCAAGAAAATAATAAAACCCAAATTCTACCAATGTGTGTGCCAAGACCTGGTGTCACAAGTGTATGAGCATCTAGTAGATTATACAACACCTTAAATACTGTCTGAAATAAGATAGATAGAATAAAAAATACAAGGAGAGACACTAGTAGCTACAGAACGGCTCAGAAAGACAGCTCACCACTATGCCCCTGGATAGCGTGGGTGTAAGACGATGGGTCCCCCACTAGTACTTGCATCAGGTCCGGCACAAAAAGTGCAGCAAGTGTAGTAAGAGTACGTAAACAATGTGTACCCAGTAAGTATCAAGCCTAATCTCGAAGTGGTAGAGACGAGATGGCCGACTTTGACACTCACTATGGGTAATACAACTAGAGTATTTAAATCAGCATGATTTACAGAATTTGCAATAATTTATTTAACCAACGAAAATAATTAAATTCCTTCAAATGCAACAATTCTCAATATATTAATTAAATTCCTTCATTTCAAATAATTTCCAAGTTATCAATTAAATCTCATTTATAGGAATAATAATTAATTCCTTAACAAGCAGGCATAATAATTCATTAAATTTCAAGGATTCTCAAATTTATCAATTGGCTTCGCAAGCTGAAATAAGTTATTAAGATATCGTGTAATTATTATTATCAAGCACGATTTCTGCCGAGGACGTACGACCCGATCCAGAGTATCGTGTACACTGCCGAGGGACGTGCGGCACGATCCATAGATGCATCTATCCTGCTGAGGCATTCGGCCCGCTCCACAAGAAAGGAGGACATTTATTTATGTGCCTCCGGAAGGAGAGTATATTAATTATAGGATAAATTCGGGAGGAAGAACATTTTCTTTAATCAATTAATTAATTTAAACAGAAAATCAAGCATATGAGGTTTCCATCCTTTAATATCTTTATCTAACAATTCACGATATATTCATATATAGCAATTAATATTAATTAAAAAAAGAATACAGTTTACACAAGTAATTCATGCTTTGAGTCATAAACTACCCGGACTTTAGCATTAATAGTTGCTACGCATGGACTCTCGTCACATCGTGCGTACGTAGCCCCCGCAATTAGCAACAATTATTCAATTTAATCCCTATGAGGTAATTTCCCCCTCACAAGATTAGGCAAGAGACTTACCTCGTCTCAAAGTCCACTTTCCGATTGTCGTGTCGCGTAAAATTCACGATTCGATGCCGATAAATCCGAAACTATCCAAAAGTCATACAAAATAATTAATATACGTTCAATAATTCGAAATTCATCTATTAATAAATTATCCTATCCAAAATAGTAAAATTCCTAAAATTCACCCCAGGCCCACGTGCCCGGATTCCGGATATTTTCGGATGGAAACCTTACCCATAATCTCAAGAACTTAAATATATAATTTCTACCCAATTCCATAACTATTTTCGTTGTTAAAATCTTGTTTTTAGAAAAATCTAGCTTTTCCACCTAAACCCTTGATTTCTAAGATTTACTAGTTATAATCTACCTATAATCTATGTATTTAACTCAAGGAGTGTGGAATCAAGTTACCTTTCAATTGCTAGTTGAAACCCCCTTCACAAAAGCTCTGAAATCGCCCGGAAATGGAGGAAAAATGGGCTCAAAATGTCTGAGCCCCGACTTTTTAACCATTCTTCCCAGACAGGTTTTTCGCACCTGCAGAAGGGGTACCACACCTGCGGCTTTCGCACCTGCAGAAAAATCCCCGCAGGTGCGAGTTTCGATTGCCTGCCCCCTTTTGCATCTGCACGCACTGCCTCACACATACGCGTTCGCAGGTGCGCCAAAATTCCGCATCTGTGGCAGTGGCCTCCCCTTCCTTTTTTCCGCTTCTGCACATGAACCTCGCATCTGCGACAGTCGTACCTGCGGTTGTCCAAGCGTAGGTGCGAACACACAAGAAGCAGAAGGCTTCAGCTCTTCTTCAAAATTTCAAAAATTGATCCGAGCCTCGTCCAGTTAACACTCGGGCCCCTTCCCCCCCTCCGAACATACCAACAGGTTTGAAATCACAAAACGGAATCGCTCGAAAATCACAAAACGGACTCGCTCGAACACACAGAACGTGTAAAACAACACCAAATCTAGGAATCACACCTCAAACCAAATTGATTCAAACTTAAGAATTTCAAGTTCTTCAATTTACTTCAATGCGCTGAAAAATACTTAAACTACTCGGAATGACACGAAATTTTGCGTGCAAGTATTAAATCACTATACAAAACTATTCCCAAACTCGAAATTCCAAACGGACTTCAATTATTCAAAATACTACTACAAACCAAATTTAAAGAAGTTTAAACCTACAAATAGTTGATTTTTACTATTAAGCGTCAAAATGCTCCTAGGTTATCCAAAACCCAGTTCGGACATACGCCCTAGTCCAAAATCATCATACAAAACTATTGGAATAGTCAAATCCCGATTCTGGGGTCGTTTTCTCAAAATGTTAACCGAAGTCAAACTTGGCCTTTTAAGGCTAACTTAAGGAACCAAGTGTTCCAATTTCAACCCAATCGCTTCCAAATCCCGAACCAATCATCCCCGCAAGTCAAAAATCATTAAATGCACATACGGAAAATTTTATTTTAGGGAACGGGGTTCTAAAAGTTAAAATGACCGGTTGGGTCATTACATTCTCCACCTCTTAAACAAACGTTCGTCCTCGAACGGATTTAGAATAATCTCTGGAGTGCTAAATAAGTGTGGATATTGATCCACATGTCCTCCTCGGCCTCCCAAGTCGCTTCCTCAACTGGTTGGCCCCTCCACTGAACCTTTACTGCAGAAATCCTCTTGGACCTCCACTGGCGAACTTGTTTATCAACAATGGTAAATGGTTCTTCTTCATAACCCAAACTCTTATCTAGCTGAACTAAGCTGAAGTCCAACACATGTGATAGGACAGAATGATACTTTCGGAGCATAGATACATGGAAAACCGGATGAACTCCCGATAGGGAGACAATGCAAGCTCATAAGCAACGTCCCCAACTCGTCTCAACACCTCAAATGGGTCTATAAACCTTGGGCTCAACTTGCCCTTCTTCTCGAATCTCATAAATCCCTTTATCGACGAAACCTTCAAGAGAACTTTTTCACCTACCATAAATGATAAATCACGCACTTTCTGATCTGCGTAACTCTTCTGCCTGGACTGTGCTGTACAAAGTCGCTTCTGAATCAACTTTACCTTTTCCAAGGCATCCTTTATTAAATCAGTACCATATAACTTAGCCTCACCGGGCTCAAACCATCCGATAGGTGAACGGCATCGACGGCCATATAAAGCCTCAAATGGAGCCATCTCGATGCTAGATTGGTAACTGTTATTATAAGCAAACTCGACCAAAGGCAGGAAACGATCCCACTGACCTCCAAAGTCAATCACACATGCCCTGAGCATGTCCTCAAAAATCTAAACTGTCTGCTCTGACGGCTTGTCGGTCTGCGGATGAAAGGCTGTGCTGAGCTCTACACGGGTCCCTAATTCACTCTGTACTGCTCTCCAGAAATGTGAAGTGAACTGAGGGCCTCTATCTGATATGATAGAAATTGGCACACCGTGCAACAGAACTATCTCATGAATATAAATCTGGGCCAACCTCTCTAAAGTATATGTAGTCACAACAGGAATAAAGTGTGCCGACTTGGTCAACCTGTCAACAATCACCCAAACTACATCAAACTTCCTCAAGGTCCGCGGCAACCCAACTACAAAGTACATAGTGATTCGTTCCCATTTCCACTCTACTATAGTCATTTGCTGAAGTAGGCCGCCTTGCCTCTGGTGCTCATATTTAACTTGCTGGCAATTTAGACACCTAGCTACATACTCAACTATGTCCTTTTTCATTCGTCGCCACCAATAATGCTGCCTTAAGTCATGATACATCTTCGTAGCACCTGGATGAATAGAGTACCGAGAACTATGTGCCTCCTCCAGGATCTTTTTCCTCAGTTCATCCACATTAGGAACACACAGACGATCCTGGAATCGCAGAATACCATCTGCACCAATAGTAACTTCCTTGGCACCACCTCGTAGTACCGTTTCTCGAAGAACCATTAAGTATGGATCATCATACTGGCGAGCTTTGATCTCCTCAAATAGTGAAGACTGAGCTACGACACATGAAAGAACTCGGCTGGGCTCTAAAATATCTAGTCGTACAAGTATGTTGGCCAAGGACCGGATATCCAAAGCTAATGGCCTCTCTTCTGCTAAAATGAAAGTCAAACTTCCCATACTCTCCGCCTTTCTACTCAAGGCATCTGCAACTACATTTACTTTACCTGGATGATATAGGATAGTAATATCATAATCTTTTAGTAATTCCAGCCATCTGCGCTACCTCAAATTTGGGTCCCTCTGCTTGAACAAATGCTGCAAACTACGATGATCAGTATAAACTTCACAGGACACCCCATAAAGATAATGCCTCCAAATCTTAAGGGCGTGAACAATCGCAGCTAACTCCAAATTATGTACCGAATAATTCTGCTCGTGGGGCTTCAGCTGACGTGAAGCATATGCAATAACTCGCCCTTCCTGCATCAATACACAACCCAAGACGACGCGTGAAGCGTCACAATATACTGTATACATTCCTGAACCGGGGTAACACTAACACTGGTGCTGTAGTCAATACTGTCATCAGCTTCTGAAAGCTTTCCTCACAATCATCGGACCATCGGAACTGAACACCCTTCTGGGTTAATTTGGTCAAAGGTGCTGCAATAGATGAAAAACCTTCCACAAACCGATGATAATAACCTGCTAAACCCAAAAAACTCCTGATCTCAGTCGCCGAAGTGGGACAATGCCAATTCTGAACTGCCTCAATCTTTTTGGGATCAAATTTAATACCTTCACTTGATACAATATGTCCCAAAAATGCTACAGACTCTAGTCAAAACTCACATTTAGAGAACTTAGCATATAACTTTTGTTCCCGCAATGTCTGAAGGACTACTCTCATATGCTGCTCATGTTCCTCCTTACTGCGCGAGTAGATCAAAATGTCCTCAATGAAGACAATGACAAACGAATCAATATATGGCCTGAATACCCTGTTCATCAGATCCATAAACGTTGCCGGGGCGTTAGTTAAACCGAAAGACATTACCAGAAACTCATAATGACCATATCTAGTACGAAAAGCAGTTTTCGGAACATTCGAATCTCGAATCTTCAACTGATGATACCCCGACCTCAAGTCGATCTTAGAGAACACCCTAGCACCCTGCAATTGGTCAAATAGGTCATCAATACGCGGCAATAGGTACTTGTTTTTAATAGTAACTTTGTTCAATTGGCGATAATCAATACACATTCGGATTGTGCCATCTTTCTTCTTCACAAATAATACTGGTGCACCCCAAGGCGATACACTCGGTCTGACGAACCCTTTGGTTAGTAGCTCTTCAAGCTATTCTTTCAACTCTTTCAATTCTTTCGGAGCCATGCGATACAGTAGAATAGATATAGGCTAAGTATCTGGAGCCAAGTCAATACAGAAATCAATATCATGATCAGGTGGCATACCTAGAAGATCTGAAGGAAATACATCAGAGAACTCCCGAACTACATGCACTGAATCAATAGCCAGAGTCTCTGCGGTGGTATCCCAAACATAAGCTAGATAAGCTAAACAATCATTCTCAACCATCTGTTGAGCCTTTATAAAAGAAATAACCCGATTAAATGAACTAACCGGCGAACCCTTCCACTCCAGCCTAGGCAAAGATGGAATAGCCAAGGTAACAGTTTTGGCATGACAATCTAGATTAGCATGATATGGAGATAACCAGTCCATACCCAGAATAATTTCAAAATCGGTCATATCGAGCAATAAGAGATCTGCTCTAGTTTCATAACCACTGAATGTAATAATACAAGACCGGTATATCCGGTTCACAATAATAGAATCGCCTACAGGAGTGGACACATAAATAAGAGTACTCAAGGACTCACAAGAAACCCCCAGGAATGGAGCAAATAGAGATGACACATATGAATACGTGGATCCTGGATCAAATAATACTGAGGCATCTTTGCCGCAAACAGAAATAATACCTGTAATCACAGCATCTGAGGCCTCTGCATATGGTCTAGTTGGAAAAGCATAGAACCGAGCTAGAGCACCAACTGGTTGGCCTCCGCCTAGCTGACCTCCACCTCTAGTACGGCCCCTACCCATCTGTCCTCCACCTCTTGGTGGTCGGACTACTGGTGGAGCAACTGGTCCGGTAAGCATAGGCTGCTGACCCTGCTGTACTGGTCTACCCTGAAGCCTAGGGAAAAACCACCACATGTGACTGGGATCCCCGCACTCGTAACAACTCTTTGGTATGATGGGCTGCTGACTAAGTGTCTGGCCCTGGGGAACTGAATACCCACTGGGAGGACCCTGAATAGCTGGTGGGCGGTAGGAACTCTCTGGTATAGCACTGAGATAAGGTGGCACGGGAGCACCTCGAGGAGGTGGTGGTGCTGGAAATGGGGGTCTGCTGGACTGCCCCCTCACGAACTGACCTCTGCCCCCAGACGGAGCACCTCTGAACTCTCCAGAGTACCTGAACCGCTTATCTCTCATAATCTGCTCTCGGCTCTGCTGCCGCACACCCTCAATCCTCCGGGCTATCTCCACAACTAGCTCACAAGAAGTACCCATCTTAACCTCTCGAGCCCTAGTGGCATGAATGCCAGTATGTAAGCCCGCAACAAGCCTCCGCACTCTCTCCGCCTCAATAGGGAGTATCATAAGTGCAGGGCGAGATAACTCAGAGAACCTCACCTCATAATCGGTCACTGACATCTGACCCTACTGGATCTGCTCAAACTGAAACCGCAACTCTTCCCTCTAGGAGGGTGGAATATACATGTCCAAGAAGTTATGGGTGAACATGTCCCAAGTCATGGGTAGAGAATCTGCTGGTCTGTCAAGAACATAAGACTGCCACCATCTACGGGCTCTGCCCTCTAGCTAAAAAGCAGCAAAGTCTACCCCATGAGACTCTAATAACCTCATGTTGTGCAGTCTGTCTCTGCAATGATGAATGAAGTCCTGTGGATCCTCATGTCGCTCACCCCCAAAGACAGGAGGATGTAGCCTAGTCCATCTGTCCAATAGTTTCTGAGGATTAGCGGCTACAGCTGGCCTGGGCTCAAGTGTAGTTGCTGCCACTAGCTGGGCTCCACCCACAGGTAGTGCACCCTGGGTCTGATATACAGCAGCTGCCTGTCCATGAGCCTGTACGGTAAGGGTCTATGCTCCCCCGCCCGCCTGAGATGTGGCTGGGTCTACCGGAAATAAACCGGCCTGAGTCCTATTGTCCATGAACCGCAACATACGACCCATGACATCCTAAAATCCCGGTGCAGATGTGAAATCCACCGGAGCTGGCTCTGCCACAGGTACCTCATCCTGTTCCTCAACAATGGAGTTCTCTGCTGGACCCACTGGCGACATAACTAGAACAGTCCTGGGATGTCGTCGCCCTCTACCACGGGCTGGAGCCCTCCCTCAGCCTCGGCCTCTGCCTCGGCCTCTAGCAACTGGGGGAGTAGCTCTTCCCTGGTCTAGAACCTCATTCGAGCGTGTTCTCACCATCTGTGAGAGAATAAGAGAAGGATATTTAGTACTACATTAATTGCACGATGGAATATGAAGAAAGGTAGTTTTCCTAACACCCTATAGCCTCTCGAAGATAAGTACAGACGTCTCCGTACCGATCCACAAGACTCTACTAGGTCTGCTCATAACTTGTGAGACCTACGTGAACCTAGTGCTCTGTTACCATGTTTTCACGACCCAATTTCACCTATAGGTCGTGATGGCGCCCAACACTACAGCTAGGCAAGCCAAGTTAATAATTTAAGCATATATTGACAAAATTTAAAACCAAGAAACTAATAAAACCCAAATTCTACCAATGTGTGTGCCAAGACCTGGTGTCACAAGTGTATGAACATCTAGTAGATTATACAAAACCTCAAATACTGTCTGAAATAAGATAGACAGAATGAAAAATACAAGGAGAGACACTAGTAGCTGCAGAGCGGCTCAGAAAGACAGCTCACCACTATGCCCCTGGATAGCGTGGGTGTAAGACGATAGGTCCCCCACTAGTACTTGCCTCAGGTCCTGCACAAAAAGGGCAGCAAGTGTAGTATGAGTACGTAAACAACGTATACCCAGAAAGTATCAAGCCTAATTTCGAAGTGGTAGAGACGTGATGGTCAACTTTGACACTCACTATGAGTTAATAATAGTAATTGAAATACAACTAGAGTATTTAAATCAGCATGATTTATAGAATTTGCAATAATTTATTTAACCAACGGAAATAATTAAATTCCTTCAAATACAACAATTCTCAATATATTAATTAAATTCCTTCATTTCAAATAATTTTCAAGTTATCAATTAAATCTCATTTACAGGAATAACAATTAATTCCTTAACAAGCAGGCATAATAATTCATTAAATTCCAAGGATTCTCAAATTTATCAATTGGCTCCGCAAGCTGAAATAAGCAATTAAGATATCGTGTAATTATTATTATTAAGCACGATTTCTGTCGAGGACGTACGACCCGATCCAGAGTGTCATGTACACTACCGAGGGACGTGCGACACGATCCATAGATGCATCTATCATGCCGAGGCATTTGGGGCGCTCCACAAGAAAGGAGGACATTTATTTATGTGCCTCCGGAAGGAGAGTATATTAATTATAGGATAAATTCGGGAGGAAGAACAATTTCTTTAATCAATTAATTAATTTAAACAGAAAATCAAGCATATGAGGTTTCCATCCTTTAATATCTTTATCTAACAATTCACGATATATTCATATATAGCAATTAATATTAATTAAACAAAAAATATAGTTTACATAAGTAATTCATGCTTTGAGTCCTAAACTATCCGGACTTTAGCATTAATAGTAGCTACGCACGGACTCTCGTCACCTCGTGCATACGTAGCCCCCGCAATTAGCAACAATTATTCAATTTAATCCCTATGGGGTAATTTTTCCCTCACAATATTAGACAAGAGACTTACCTCGTCTCAAAGTCCACTTTCCGATTATCGCGTCACGTAAAATTCTCGATTCGATGCCGAAAAGTCTGAAACTATCCAAAAGTCATACAAAATAATTAATATATATTCAATAATTCGAAATTCATCTATTAATAAATTATCCTATCCAAAATAGTAAAATGCCTAAAAATCACCCCGGGCCCACGTGCCCGGATTCTGGATATTATCGGATGGAAACATTACCCATAATCTCAAGAACTTAAATATATAATTTCTACCCAATTCCATAACTATTTTCGTGGTTAAAATCTCATTTTTAGAAAAATCTACGTTTTTCACCTAAACCCTTGATTTCTAAGATTTACTAGTTATAATCTACCTATAATCTATGTATTTAACTCAAGGAGTGTGGAATTAACTTACCTTTCAATTGCTAGTTGAAAGCCCCTTCTCAAAAGCTCTGAAATCACCCGGAAATGGAGGAAAAATGGGCTCAAAATGTCCGAGCCCTGACTTTTTAACCATTCTGCCCAGACAGGTTTTTCGCACCTGCAGAAGGAGTACCACACCTGCGGCTTACGCACATGCGGAACAATCCTCGCAGGTGCGAGTTTCGATCGCCTGCCCCCTTTCGCATCTGCGCGCACTGCCTCGCACCTGCGCGTTCGCAGGTGCGCCAAAATTCCGCATCTGCGGCTGTGGCCTCCCCTTCCCTTTTTCCGCTTTTGCGCATGAACCTTGCATCTGCGAGAGTCGCACCTGCGGCTATCCAAGCGTAGGTGCGAACGTACCAGAAGCAGAAGGCTTCAGCTCTTCTTCAAAATTTCCAAAATTGAACCGAGCCTCGTCCGGTTAACACTCGGGGCCCCCGGGGCCCCGCCCGAACATACCAACGGGTTTGAAATCACAAAAAGGACTCGCTCGAACACACAGAACGTGTAAAACAACACCAAATCTAGGAATCACACCTCAAACCAAATTGATTCAAACTTAAGAATTTCAAGTTCTTCAATTTACTTCCAATGCGCCGAAATATACTTAAACTATTCGGAATGACACGAAATTTTGTGTGCAAGTCTTAAATCACTATACGGAACTATTCCCAAACTCGGAATTCCAAACGGACTACAATTACTCAAAATCCTACTACAAACCAAATTTAAAGAAGTTTAAACTTTCAAATAGTTGATTTTTACTATTAAGCGTCAAAACGCTCCCGGGTTATCCAAAACACGATTCGTACATACGCCCAAGTCCAAAATCATCATACGAACCTATTGGAACCATCAAATCCCGATTCCGGGGTTGTTTTCTCAAAATGTTGACCGAAGTCAAACTTATCCTTTTAAGGCTAACTTAAGGAACCAAGTGTTCCTATTTCAACCCAAACGCTTCAAATTCCCGAACCAACCATCCCCGCAAGTCAAAAATCATTAAAAGCACATACGGGAAATTTTATTTTAGGGAGCGGGGTTCTAAAAGTTAAAATGACCGGTTGGGTCATTACATTCTCCACCTCTTAAACAAACGTTCGTCCTCGAACGGATTTAGAATAATACCTGGAGTGCTAAATAAGTATGGATATTTGATTCGCATGTCCTCCTCGGCCTCCCAAGTCGCTTCCTTGACTGGTTGGCCCATCCAGTGAACCTTTACTGCAGAAATCCTCTTGGACCTCAACTAGCGAACTTGTTTGTCAACAATGGCAAATGGTTCTTCTTCATAACCCAATCTCTTATCTAGCTGAACTGAGCTGAAGTCCAACACATGTGATAGGTCAGAATGATACTTTCGGAGCATAGATACATGGAAAATCGGATGAACTCCCGATAGACTGGGAGGCAATGCAAGCTCATAAGAAACCTCCCTAACTCATCCCAACACCTCAAATGGGCCTATAAACCTTGGGCTCAACTTGCCCTTCTTCCCGAATCTCATAATTCCCTTTATCGGCGAAACCTTCAAGAGAACTTTTTCAACTACCATAAATGATAAATCACGCGCTTTCTGATCCGCGTAACTCTTCTGCCTGGAATGTGCTGTACGAAGTCGATCCTGTATCAACTTTACCTTTTCCAAGGCATCCTTTACCAAATCAGTACCATATAACTTAGCCTCACCGGGCTCAAACTATCCGATAGGTGAATGACATCGTCGGCCATATAAAGCCTCAAATGGAGCCATCTCGATGCTGGATTGGTAACTGTTATTATAAGCAAACTCGGCCAAAGGTAGGAAACGATCCCACTAACCTCCAAAGTCAATCACATTCTATCATGGTTAATGGGATGAGAGACATGATTTTTGAAAACATTCAATCATTTTTTAACCCTAGACTCGGTAAGAGGCGATTTGGAGATGGGGTTTTCACATACAAGCCTTGGGTAAGTGATTCTAATCTATTTCTAATCATATTCCATCAACATATCTTAGATTTTAACATTAAAATCATGTGAATTAAAGTGAAAATTTGTGAAACTTTATCAAGTTTTTACAAAATAAGAAATTGAGTTTTGAGAATCGATTTGAACTCAGATTTTGAAACTAATCACATATATGAACTCGTGAGGTCATAATCTACCATTGGACCCGGGTTTTGACTGGGCGGGTCCCAGTTGACTTTTATTGACTTTTTAGGAAAAGTGTAAAGATCTTAGCTTTATCTATTGCAATTGATTTCCCTAGCATTGTTTGATGATATTAAGTCAGTTTTGATTAGATTTGAGCCGCGTGGAGGCGAATTTAAAGGGAAAAAATATTTTGGAGTGTTGAATTGGCCTAGTTAAGGTAAGTGTCTTGACTAACTTTGTGTATGGGAACTACCCCTTATGATTGGTATTGATTGATTCATTTGTGCTATGTGAAAGCCGTGTACGCAAGGTGACGAGTGGGTACACAGGTTGTGCATGGTATTTAACCGGTTTAGGTTACTTAGAATATTTCCATGCTTTCATTAAGATGCCATATCTTGTTCTAGATTTTCATAGTTAATCTTTCCCTATTTGTGTTAGTCTATCCTTACATGCCTTAATTGACTTGTTTAACACTTGTTCTACATCCTACTTGATAAATTGCTCTCATGACTTAGTTGAACTTGTTTCTTTTATTTGATACATATCATCTCTTTCATTGTTGATTATCATTTCTTGAAGTCGTTGTACATGTATCTCTTTCATTGTTAATTTTCATTATTTGAAGTAATTGTTAGTAGTCATCTCTTTCATTGCTATTATTCTCATTTGAAGTCATATTATTCCTTCCATTATGAGTTATTTGTATTTAGTTCGTAGTTACATGTTATCTTTCTTATTGTTGAGTTATTGGTCTTGAAGTTGTGGAAGCCGTATCATTTTGAAGAGAAATTGATAATTGTTAAGATATCATTCTTGTTGAGAATTTTACATTCAGTGTTATTGTTGATATTTTTGTACACGTTGTGGTGGAGCCGTGGGATATTTTTGTGGAAACATTGATATTGTTGATTGTTGGCAAGTTGTGAGATATGGGCACTTGTGGTGCGAGTTGTTATTGTGATGTGATATTGACGAACATACATCAATATAAGGCTTGGGGTTAATGTGCATGCGTCGGTATAAGGTGGGACTTACTGGCGTGTTGCTTGTAGGAGAACTACGTGAAGCCACACGGTGTTATAAAGTGGGCTAAAGTGCATGTAGCTATTTCGGGAAAACTGTTTTCAAAACCTATTTCATATGTAAGGCTCACACGGCGGTATAAGGAAAGATTGTGAATTGTGAATACGAGGCGGTACCTCGGTTGTGATTCTTGATACATATACACGAGGCGGTACCTTAGTGGTGATTCTTATTGTACATGAGGCGATACCTCGTTGTGGTTGTTGATGTCTTGTTTTTCCTTGTTTTTGTCATTTATTGTCTATATATGATCATTGTTGTACTCTTTAATCAATTTCTTTATGTTATATCCGTACTTACAATTTCGGTATTTGTTTATGCTGTTAACTATTTCATATTAGTTGTTTCTCCGCTTTCCATTATTTGTCCTTATTACTTTCCATACTATTTGTTTATATCCTAGTAGGTGTCTTGACCTGGCCTCGTTACTACTCTACCGTGGTTAGACTTAATACTTACTGAGTACCGTTGTGGTGTACTCATACTACGCTTCTGCACATCTCTTTGTGCAGATCCAGGTATGTCTGTGCATGCCGGTCATTAGTGATCATATGTTAACTACTTTACAAAGACTTTAAGGTAATGCCTGCTCGGTTTCAATAAGCCTCGGAGTCACCTTCCTTTACTTTTACTACTGTTGTAATTTTTATTCAGGAAGTAATGTACTAGACACTTTAGTGTACTCTGTAGAGCTTAAGACTCTGTTCCATCGTTCTTGGGGAGTGTATTGTTGAGACACCGTTATCGGGAGTTTATATGAGTTTATCAAATTGGTTTTCTTTGTATTTTGTCAATTATACTTGTTTAGTTGTTATCAAATGTTAGGCTTACCTCTTCGTAGAGACTAGGTGCCATCACGACATCCTTCTGAGGGAAATTAGGGTCATGACAAGTTGGTATCGGAGCGCTAGGATCAGAGGTGTTACGAGTCATAAGAGTGTTTAGTAGAGTCTTGAGGATCGGTACGGAGATGGCTGTACTTATATTCGAGAGGCTACAGAACTATTAGGAAAAACTTCACTCCTACGATTCCTTATCTTACGAATTGGTTGACTTCGAAAACTGAATCTTTGACTTTCTATTCCCTTACAGATGGTGAGGAAACACCTTGCTGGATCCAACAATCAAACACCCGTGCCCCCTGGTTGGGGGGCAGGCACCCGAGGCACCTATTTGCCACCCCTGCACTTCAGGAGACCCTCGCACAGTTCTTGAGCATGTTTGGTACTTTAGCTCAAGCGGGGTAGATTCCACTTGCACCATCCATATCTCAGGCTGGGGAGGAGCTCAGTCTCCTGCGGCCCATACCCCAGAGTAGCGGGTCCAGGTCGATCAAGCCCCAGAGGTTATACCGGTACAACCCGTGGCTAGGGCGGTAACATCTGAGGAGGAGCAGCTTAGGCTCGAGAGGTTCAAGAAGTATCACCCTCCTACTTTTAGTGGTTTAACTTTAGAGGATGCACATGGTTTTCTTGAGGAGTGCCACCGTATTCTCCGCACCATGGGTATTATGGAGACAAGCGGGGTTGCTTTCACTATTTTCCAGTTTTCCGGAGCGTCATATTAGTGATGGCGAGTGTATGAGAAGGGTAGCCCAGCCAAGGCAGCTTCACTTACATGGACTCGATTTTTAGAGTTATTCTTGAGAGAGTTTGTTCCTCAGACCCTTCATAATGCATGGCGCACAGAGTTTGGGCAGCTGCACCAGGGTATTATGACAGTGTCGGAGTATGCTGTCCGATTCAGTGACATGTCCAGACATGCACCTGGCTTGGTTTCTACAGTCTAAGAGTGAGTCTGTTGATTCATCAAGGGGCTCAACTATGGTGTTAGATTCAGCATGGCCAGAGACTTGGAGCTAGATACCCCATATCAGTTGGTGGTAGAGATTTCACGGAGGTTGGAGAGTATGTGGATCAATAAGAGGGACGACAGGGAGGCCAAGAGGCCTCGAGGTACTGGAGGATTTCGTAGTGGTCATGCTGCAGCTACAACCCGTCATGGTAGAGGCTATTTGAGCCGGCCAGTTCATTCAGCACTTCTAGCTTCTAGTGGTGCTCCAGTTGTTCTGAGGTCCCAGGTTGCACACTTTGCTCAGCCACTTTCTAGTGCACCTCCGGCACGGGGTGCCTTCAGTTGTCAGTCTAACCGACCAGGCCCGAGCCAGCCCCAGCAGCCACGCCCACCAAGATCTTTCTTTGAGTGTGGTGATACTCATCACATGGTTAGAGACTATCCCAGACTCAGGAGGAGTGCACCTCCACAAACCACTCAGGCCCCACAGATTCACTCAGGTCCACAGACTTCTCAGGCCATGATTGTTGCCCTAATTGCCGCCCCACTCGCACAACCATCTAGGGGTGTGGGACGGGTGGGTAAAGGTCGCCCTGGAGGGGGAGGCCAGACCAGATTCTATGTTTTTCCATATAGGAGAGAGGCAATTGCTTCAGACTCCATCATTACATGTATGGTTCCGGTTTGCCATATAGATGCATCATCCTTATTTGATCCAAGATCCACTTATTCATATGTGTCATCTTACCTTGATCCGTGTTTGGATATATCTCATGATTCTTTGGGTTCTCCTATTTATGTGCCCACACATGTGGGAGATTCTATTATTGTAGACCATGCGT
This sequence comes from Nicotiana tomentosiformis, assembly GCF_000390325.3. Taxonomy (NCBI): domain Eukaryota; kingdom Viridiplantae; phylum Streptophyta; class Magnoliopsida; order Solanales; family Solanaceae; genus Nicotiana; species Nicotiana tomentosiformis. Next base: position 161,805,391 of record NC_090813.1, on the reverse strand, counting down.
ATGGGTCCTGTTTAGTTGTTATTGGTGGTTTTGAGACCAAAGTTGATATATTGTTACTTAGTATGGTAGACTTTGATGTTATATTGGGCATGGACTGGTTGTCACCCTATCATGCTCTTCTAGATTGTCACGCTAAGACTGTGATGCTGGCTATGCCAAGTTTACCATGATTAGAGTGGAGGGGTGCATTAGATTATATTCCTAACAGGGTTCCATCATTTCTAAAGGCTCAGCAGATGGTTGAGAAGGGGTGTGTTGCTTATCTAGATTTTGTGAGAGATGTCAATGCTGATACTCCTACCATTGAGTCAGTTTTGGTAGTGAGAGACTTCCCAGATGTATTTTCGGTGGATCTTCCGGGCATGCCGCCGGATAAGGATATCGATTGTGGTATTCACTTGTTGCCGGGCACTCATCCCATTTCTATTCCACCATACCGTATGGCCCCAGCGGAGCTAAAGGAGTTAAAGGAGTAGTTGAAAGAGTTTCTTGATAAGGGCTTCATTCGGCCTAGTGTATCGCCATGGGGTGCTCCGATCTTATTTGTGAAGAAGAATGATGGTTATATGCACATGTATTGATTATCGGTAGTTGAACAAGGTTACAGTGAAGAGCAAGTATCCATTGCCACGCATTAATGACTTATTTGAACAGCTACAAGGTGCCAGAGTATTCTCGAAGATTGATTTGTAGTCAGGTTATCATCAGCTGAAGATTCGGGATCCGGATATTCTAAAGACTGCCTTTAGGACTCAATATGGTCACTACGAGTTCCTTGTGATGTCATTTGGGTTGACCAATGCCCTAGTAACATTTTTGTACCTGATAAATAGTGTATTCCAACCTTATCTCAATTCATTCATCATTGTGTTTATTGGCAACATCTTGGTGTACTCCCACAGTCGGGAAGATCATGAGCAACACCTGAGGATCATGCTTCAGACCTTGGGAGAAAATAAGTTGTATGCAAAATTCTTAATGTGTGAATTATGGTTTGATTCGTTGGCATTTTTAGGTCATGTGGTGTCGAGTGATGGGATTAAGGTATATCTGAAGAATATTGAAGCGGCGTTGAGTTGGCCCAGACTATATTCAGCTACTAAGACCAGATTGACCCAGAAGGGTGCTCCTTTTAGATGGCCCGTGGAGTGTGAGGCAAGCTTTAAAATTTTTAAGACTACTTTGACTATATCTCTAGTGTTGGTGTTGCCTACGGGCTTGGGGTCTTATACTGTGTATTGTGATGCGTCACATGTTGGCTTGGTGCGATATTAATGCTGGACGGTAAGGTGATTACCTATGCGTCTCTACAACTGAAGACTAGTGAGAAGAATTATCCAGTCCACAACTTGGAGTTGGCAGCCATTGTTCATAAATTGAAGATCTAACGACATTATATGTACGGTGTCCCTTGTGAGGTCTTTACCGACCACTGAAGTCTACATCATCTGTTTAAGCAGAAGGATCTTAACTTGTGGCAGTGGAAGTTATTTAAACTTCTTAAGGACTATGATATCACCATTCTATATTATCCCGGGAAGGCCAATGTAGTGGCCGATGCCTTGAATCGAAAGGCGGAGAGTTTGCGTAGTTTAGCATATCTACCAGCAGTGAAGAGTTCATTAGCATTGGATGTTCAGGCCTTAGCCAACCAGTTTATTAGACTGGACGTTTCAGATCCCAGTCGAGTTCTTGCCTGCGTGGTTTCTCGGTTTTCTCTATATGATCGTATCAGAGAGCGTCAGTATAATGACCCCCATTTGCTTCTCCTCAATGACACGGTTCAGCACGGTAATGCCAAGGATGTTACTATTGGGGATGTCGGTATGTTGCGGATGCATGGCTGGTTATATATGCCCAATGTTGATAGTTTGCGTGAGTTGATTCTTCAGGAGGCCCGCAGTTCACGGTAATCTATTCATCCGTGTGTCGCTAAGATGTATTAGGACTTGAGGCAACACTATTGGTAAAAGAGGACGAAGAAAGATATATCAGAGTATGTAGCTCGGTGCCTAAATTGTCAGCATGTGAAGTATGAGCATCAGCGGCCGGGTGGTTTGCTTCAGCGACATGAGATTCTCGAGTGGAAATGGGAACGTGCCACTATGGACTTCGTTGTTAGGGTCCCACGGACTCAGAAGAAGTTTGATGTGGTATGGGTGATTTTGGGCAGGTTGACCAAGTCAGCTCATTTCATTCCGGGGCATAAAGTTCACATCGCATTTATGGAGAGCTGTACAACATGATCTTGGCACACAGGTTGAGTTGAGTACAATCTTTCATCCCCAGACAGATAGACTGTCCGAGCGCACCATTCAGATATTGGCGGATATGCTTCGTGTATGTGTGATGGATTTCGGGGGTACTTGGGATCCGTTCTTGCCACTTGCAGAGTTTACCTACAAAAACAGATACCAATAAAGTATTTAGATGGCTCCTTACGAGGCCCTATATGGGAGACGGTGTCGTTACCCAGTTGGGTGGTTTGAGCCGGGAGGGGCTAAGTTATTAGGCACAGATTCGGTGCGAGATGCCATGGAGAAGGTCAAGATGATTTTGGATCGGCTTCGTACAACCCAATCTAGACAGAAGAGTTATGCAGATTGGAAGGTTCGTGATGTTGCATTCATGGTTAGAGAGCGAGCCTTGATCCGGGTTTCACCCATGAAGGGTGTGATGAGGTTTGGGAAGAAGGACAAGTTGAGCGCTAGGTATATCAGACCTTTTGAGATACTTCAGAGGATTCGTGAGGTGGCCTACAAGCTAGCATTGCCGCCTAGTTTATCTATGGTTCATCAGTTGTTCCATGTATCTAATGCTCTGAAAGTATTACGGCGACCCGTCTCATGTTCTAGACTTTAGCATAGTCCAATTGGATAAGGATTTGACTTATATTGAGGAGCATGTGGCTATATTGGACAGACAGGTCCAGAAGTTGAGATTAAAGAGTATTGCTTCAGTAAAGGTTCAATGAAGGGGTCATCCAGTCGAGGAGGCGACCTAGGAGACCGAGCATGACATGAGGAGTCATTATCCTCATCTATTCACCACTTCAAGTATGTCCTTATACATGTTCGAGGACAGACATTTGTTTTAAGAAGGGGAGAATGTAACGACCTGATCGGTTGTTTCGAGTAATTGCACCTCGTTACCCCTTTTTAATGATTCAATAATGTGTGTTTATGATTGTATGACTTGCGGGGTTGGTTAGTTTCATTCCAGGAAGCTTTTGGGTTGATTTGGACCCTTGATTATTGACTTAGAAGTTTAAATTAGAAGTGTTGACCAAACTTTGGCTTTTTTGAAAACGACCTCGAAACTATATTTTTATTGCTCCGATAGATTCGTATCATGATTTCAGACTTGGGCGTATGCCCGAAATTGATTTCGGAAGTCCGTACGTTGATTTGTGTTGATTTGCCGAAACATGGCAATTTGAAGTTGAAAAGTTTGACCGTATGTTGACTTTTACCTATCAAGCTCGGAATTTGATTTTGGGATGTGGAATAGGTCCGTTTTGACATTTAGAACTTATCTGCAAAAGTTTGTGTCGTTTGGAGTTGATTTGATAGGATTCGGACGTTTAGTTGTATTTTCAGAAATTCTAAAACTTTACTTTGAAATTCATGCGTTTTAGTGTTCGATTCGTAGATTTAGATGTTATTTTTGTGTTTTGATCGCACAAGCGAGTTCATGTGATATGTTTAGACTTGTGAGGATGTTTGGTGTGGAGACCAAGGGCTCGGATGAGTTTCGGACATGTTTCTGAATGATTTGAACTGAAATTGGACTGCTAATGCTGCTGGTGCTGCTGGTGCTCAGGTATCACCATTGCGAGCACCAGCATCGCAATTGCGAAGGTGACAGTGGGGGCTCTGATGTCGCAATTGCGACTCACCCTTTGCAATTGCGAAGATTTCCACATTTTGCCTAAGTTCGCATTTGCGAATATTTATTTGCTTTTATGATGCCTACCAGTTTGCAATTGCAATGAATGCTGAGGCTGTAAGGGTTCACAAATGTGAGCCCTGGTCCGCAATTGCGAGGATTCGCAAATGCGAAAGCTGTGTTGCAAATGCGACATCTGCATCTGGTTAAAGGGTTGGGAGACTGGATTTTTGAAAATATTCTCTCATTTTTGAACCCTAGACTTGATATGAGGTGATTTGGAGAGGGGATTATCACCAACAAGCCTTGGGTAAGTGATTCTAATCTATTTCTAATCATATTCCATCAACATATCTTAGATTTTAACATCAAAATCATGTGAATCAAAGTGAAAATTTGTGAAACTTTGTCAAGTTTTTGAAAAATAAGAAATTGAGTTTTGATAGTCGATTTGAACTCGGATTTTGAAACTAATCACATATATGAACTCGTGGGGTCATGGGTAGTCGGAATCTAACATTGGACCCGAGTTTTGACCGAGTGGGCCCTGGGGTTGACTTTTTAGGAAAATGTAAAGATCTTAACTTTATCTATTGCAATTAATTTCCCTAACATTGTTTGATGATATTAAGTCGAGTTTGGTTTAGATTTGAGTCATGTGGAGGCAAATATTAAGGGAAAAGCTATTTCCAAGTGTTGAATTGGCCTAGTTGAGGTAAGTGTCTTGCTTAAAATTGTGTGGGGAAACTACCCCTTAGGATTGGTATTGATTGATTCATTTTTGCTATAAGAAAGTCTCATACGCAAGGTGATGAGTGGGTACACGAGTTGTACGTGGTAAGATATCGTTCTTGTTGAGAATCTTTGTAATGACCCGGAATTTCCACCGTCGGGACCGTGATGGCACCTAACATTTCACTTGCTAGGCAAGCCCATGTTAGAGAATCATTAAACCAATCCTTATTCCATTAAGTAAATAAAAACAATTAGCTAAGATGAAATATAGTGAGTGCGGAATAATATAACAATTGCATTAATTTCTACCACCCGAATCCGGAGTCACAATTCACGAGCATTCTGGAATTCACTACAAGTAATAGTCTGAAAGAAATACAACTATCTGAATGAAAGAAACAATAAAACAAAAAAGATAAATGGGGACATCAAGGTCTGTGAACGCCGACAGATCTACCTTGAGTCTCCGGATAGCGGTCCAATAGCAAAATCTCGATCAACCCGAGTCGGTACTAAAATCTGCACAGAAAGTGCAGAATGCAGTATCAGTACAACCGACCCCATGTACTAGTAAGTGTCGAGCCTAACCTCGGCGAAGTAGTGACGAGACTAAGCTAGGGCACCTACAAATCAACCTGTACAATTTAACAGTGTATATACAAATAACAATAATGAAGAGCTAGACACGAAGTATCTGTATGGGGAAACATGCTAGGGGAAATACAAGATAAGGACTTACAGCAGAATGATAACTTGAACAACCAATAAACTATGTATCAACAGAAACAACGAGTACAGTAAAGGAAAAATGCACGGCATCACCCTTCGTGCCTTTACTGTCAATCTCACCATAAAAATAATAGAAACGGCACGGCGTCATCCTTCATGCATTAACTCTCATATCATGGCACAACATCACCCTTCGTGCATTAACACTCACAATATGGCACGACATCACCCTTCGTGTATTAACACTCACAATATGGCACGGCATCACCCTTCGTGCATTAACACTCACAATATGGCATGTCATCACCCTTCGTGCATTAACACTCACAATATGGCACGACATCACCCTTCATGCATTAACACACTCCCTTACCATACTGCAATGCATAAACAACAATAGGGAAATAGAATAACAACTACAAGCCTTGCTTCAATATTTGGCCCACAATATGAATCTCAACTTTGTAATAAATACTCGATTACCACCAGAAAATCCGTAAACATGATAAGAATGATCAATTTAACAACACTAGTATAAACACGTAGTAATTAGGCATAGGAAAGAGATAATATAAGAAAAATGGAAGAAACATGGAAAACAGATAAATTGGCCGCGCATAAGTACTCGTCACCTCACATATACGCCGCTCACATGAATTTCTCATAGAAAATAGTCTAAGGTTCCTAATTCACTCAAGTCAGGGTTAGACACAACACTTACCTTACTCCGAAGGCCACTTAATTCTCAATCACAGCTTTTCCTCTTGAATTCAACTCCAAACCACTTGTATCTATTCAAAAATGACTCAATAATATCAAATATTGCTAAAGGAATCAATTACATTGCATAAATTAAATTTCCCAAATTTTCCTCCAAAAAGTCAAAAATCGACCCCGGCCCCGCTTGTTCAAAACCCGAGGTTCAGACCAAAATCTATTTACCCATTCACCCCCGAGCCCGGATATATAATTGGTTTTGGAATCCGACCTCAAATTGAGGTCTAAATCCCCAAATTTCCAAAATCCTTAGTTTCTACCCAAACCCCAAATTCTACCATGAGAACTCTAGATTTTAGGTTGAAAATTCATGAAATGTAATGGGTAATTGAAAGAAAATGGTTTAGAATCACTTACCAACACTTTGGGGAAGAACATATCTCTTGAAAATTTCCAATTGAGGTCTAAATCCCCAAATTTCCAAAATCCTTAGTTTCTACCCAAACCCCAAATTCTACCATGAGAACTCTAGATTTTAGGTTGAAAATTCATGAAATGTAATGGGTAATTGAAAGAAAATGGTTTAGAATCACTTACCAACACTTTGGGGAAGAACATATCTCTTGAAAATCGCCTCTAGCCCGTTTGGTTTTTGAGAAAATGATTTTAAGGCTTAAGTCCCATGTTTGGATTCTGGTAAGTGATGGGCGACAGTGTGCATCGCGTTCGCGAGGCCACTGTCGCATTCGCGAAGAGCATCGGCTGCCAAGCCTTCATGTTCGCGATACCTTGCTCGTGTTCATGATGGTTACTCCCCCCCCCCGACCTTTGTGTTCGCGAGACATGGCTCGCATTCACGATGAAGGAACGACCAACCCTCCCCCAGGTCCCCAAGTGCTTCGCTTCGCGATGCGCCAGTCGCGTTCGCGAAGGGTAAATCCCCCATCATTTCACGTTCCCGAAGAAAATGTTTTAGCCTCACCAGTTTACTCTTCGCGTTCGCTAGAGTACCTTCGCGAACGCGAAGAAGGACATGCCAGAACACCAGAATCTGTAGAAAACCAGATTTTTCCAAAGTCCAAACATCCCGTGGCCTATCCGAAACTCACCCAAGCCCTCGGGGCTCCAAACCAAACATGCACACAAGTTTGAAAATATCATACGAACTTGCTCGCACGATCAAATCGCCAAAATAACACCTAAAACTATGAATTTAGCACCAAATCAAATGAAATTCTCAAGAACACTTTAAAATTTCCATTTTCTCAACGGGACGTCCGAATCACGTCAAACCAACTCTGTTGCTCACCAAATTTAACAAATAAGTCATAAATATTATATTGGACATATACCGGACACCGAAACCAAAATACGGACCCGGTATCAACAAGGCCAAACATCAACAAATTCTTAAAAACAATTAAATTTTCAAACTTTAAATGTTTCATCAAAAATTCATAACTCGAGCTAGGCACCTCCGAATTCAATTTCGGGCATACGCCCAGGTCCCATAATTCGATACGGACACACCGGGATAGTCAAAATACAGATCCGGGCCCGTTTACCAAAAATGTTGACCAAAGTCAACTAAAATCAACTTTTTAAGGCAAAAATTCTTATTTTCATCAATTTTAAACATAAAAGCTTTCTGGAAACACGCCCGGACTATGCACGCAAATCTAGGAGGGTAAAAATGAGACTTTTATGGCTTAAAAATACAGAATCGAGTTCTAAAATATAAGATAACCTTTTGGGTCATCACAATTTTACATTCATTGTTATTTTTGATATTCTTGTATACGTTTTGGTGGAGCCGTGGGCTATTTTTGTGGAAATATTGATATTGTTGATTGTTGGCAAGTTGTGAGATATGGAAACTTCTGGTGCGAGTTATTATTGTGATGTGATATTGATGCACATGCGGCGGTATAAGGTGGGACTTATGTATGTGTTATTTGTAGGGGAACTACGTTAAGCCACGCAGCGTCATAAGGTGGGCTAAAGTGCGTGTAACTATTTCGGAAAAACTATTTTCAAAACCTATTTCAAATGTAAGGCTCATGTGGAGGTATAAGGAAAGATTATGGTTGAGATTGTGAATTATGAATACGAGGCGGTGCCTCAGTTGCGATTCTTGATACATATACACGAGGCGGTACCTCGGTGGTGATTCTTATTGTACATGAGGAGTTACCTCGTTGTGGTTCTTGATGTCTTGTTCTTCATTGTTTTTGTCAGTTATTATCCGTATATGATTATTGTGGTTTTCTTTAACCGCTTTCTTTATGTTATTTTCGTACCTATAATTCCGGTATTAGTCCATTCTGTTAACTGTTTCATATCAGTTGTTTCTCTGCTTTCCATTATTTGTCCTTATTACTTTCCACACTGTTTGTTTATATCCTAGTAGGTATCTTGACCTGGCCTCGTCACTACTCTACCAAGGTTAGGCTTGATACTTATTGGGTACCATTGTGGTGTACTCATACTATGCCTCTGCACATCTTTTTGTGCAGATCCAGGTATGTCTTTGCATGCTGGTCGTTAGTGATCATCCGTTAGCTACTTTATGGAGACTTCAAGGTATGCCAGCTCGGCGTCCGCAGGCCTCGGAGTCACCTAACTTTACTTTTACAACTGTTGTATTTTTCATTCAGGCAGTGTTGTACTAGACACTTTAGCTTTCTCTATAGAGCTTATGACTCTATTCCACCATTCTTGGGGAGTGTATTGTTGAGACTCTGTTCTCGAGAATTTATATGAGTTTATCAGACTGGTTTTCTTTGTATTTTGTCAATTATATTTGTTTACTTGTAATCAAATGTTACGCTTACCTATTCATAGAGACTAGGTGCCATCACGATATCCTTCAGAGGGAAATTGGGGTAGTGACACTTAAAGAGAATATAAAAAAAATATGAGAGAGAAAAGAATGAGAGGAGTAATGAAGTCCATGCTGGCATCCAAGGAGAAAAAAGAAGAGGTTGTGTTGAGTGAAAAAAGTGGGATGTCAAATAAGGAAAAAAGTGAACTTGAAAGAAAAGAAAAAAGAGAAGGCCATGAGGTAGAAAAGTCATGAAGCAGAGAGGGGAAAAAAGGGGGTTTGAGTGAAAGAAAAAGAAAAGAAAACTTTTGTGAGAGGAAATAGGCTAAGGATGAGGAAAACGTTAGTGTAAGCGAGGAAACTTTTAGTTTACTTCCTAACCTATCAGTTCTTCCTTGTTTTAGTTCTTGTAATTTTGTGAAGCCAAGTATTGAAAAACCTTGAAAGGGGAAGTGAGGCGCAAGAGATGGCGACAAAGTATCCAATTGGATTAAAAGATAAATTGACCAATTCTTGTTTGATGGTGGAAGTCATCGAATAAAGAATACAAGGTGATATATATATATATAGTTTATTTCCATTCTTGGACTTTCTAGCACACTTAAGGTATATTATTTAGGTAACAAACTACACTCTTATTTCTTATGTTGGTGACTTATTTATTTTTAAGGATTATGATATTTTGATGCATGTCAAATCATTAACTATAACATCTAAGTTCAAGTACAAGAGTAATTTGTCTCCTTTTGAAATTGCGGATGACATAACTAATTGTGTATTCCAACTTGGTGGAAAGAAGAATGAAATTTTTGAGAAGAAGCTTGCACATGAGTTAAATGATTCTTATTCTCTTATTCAAGTGTCTAATGAATTTTTATATGATAATATGTTGGAACATTATTCTTGTTGTGTGATGGGGATTTATTCTTCGAGTCATGTTGATTGTGAGCTTGTAAAAATATTTGCTACTATATGAAGAAGAGATGCATGAATGTTGTGACACTGTTGATCAAATACTCTTTCATCAACTTATCTATGACTCTTTGTGTGACAATTTGAGAAATTATTTATAATTCATTGATGTTGGAATATTTTTGGGGAAAGTTATAATCATGAGTTTGAATGTAATGGAAAGTTTGTTTTGGGATTTATGGGTTCTTCTAATTGTCTCGGGATATATGGGTTCTTCTAACTTTCTTGAGGGTTTAAGCGTTTTTTTAAATAGCCTATATGCAGAAGGATCCATAAGATTTATAAATGATGATGCTTGTCTCTACCAAAAAAGTATTCTATTTGATGCATATTATAGAGATACTTAGGATAAATAGATGCATGGTCAATATTTTATCATTTGTTTCATAAATAATTTTGGACTAACTTATTGGGAAAGCGAATAGGACATGCAAGTTTCACTCCTTAGTGCATCAAAGAGAGATTTTTGTTATACTTATATGAGTAGGCATACATTTTATTGAGATGACTCCATATGCTTCGTAGGGAAGTATTTATACCTATTAGACTGTAATGACCCGACCGATCATTTTGAGAATTTGAACCCCATTCCCCTATTGATACTTCATGTATGTGTATTTGATATTTTATGACTTGCGGAGATGGTTGCCTTAAGATGAAAGAGTTGACCAAAGTTTGACTTTTGGGTAAATGACCTTAGATCAGTGATAGTTCTAATAGGTTTCTGTGGTAATATTGAACTTAGGTGTTTTTTCGGATTTAGTTTTGGACGTTCCTAGAGTTATTTGCGCCTATTTGTCAAAAGATGGCAATTTGAAGTATTAGAGAGTTTTTTGACCTATAGTTGACTTTGATAATATCGAACTCTGATTGTGGTTCTGAAACTTGGAATAAGTTTTCTTTGTTATGTGGAACTTGTGTGCAAAGTTTTAATGTGATGTGAAGTGTTTAGGGATGAAGCGGGCGTTTGGTTGGATGTTTAGAAGTTCTTGAACATAAGAGAATTTCAACTTGTGATTTGATGTTTTCTTCATAGATGTGATCTCATACGTTTTTGGAAGCTTTGGACAGGTCCGAGAGGTATTTCTGGACTTGTTGGTATGATTGGATGGGGTCCCAAGTGACTCGGTTGAGTCTTATTTAGAGTTGGGAGAGATATTTTCTTCATGTTAAAGATGGGGAAGTCGTATTTGCAATGGAAGGTTGGGAGCTGGAAGTTTGGCCATTGTGTTCGCGAAGGCAAGGTCGCATTTGTGGAGAAGGCTGGGCTAGAATGCGTGTAATGACCCGACCGATCGTTTTGACCTTTAGTGTTCCGTTTAGTGATTCGAGGTGTTGAGTGGCTTCATATTGTGTATTATGACTTGCGCTTGGTCGAATTTGATTTTCGGATGTTTCAAGATTTATTTGGATGAGTGATTCTTATTTTAAAAGCATAAGTTGAAAATATTAACCAAGGTTTGACTTTTGTGAAAATGACCCCGGAACACTGTTTTGATGACTTCGGTAGGTTTGTATCATGATTTAGGACTTGGGTGTATGCTCGGAGTTGAATTCGGAGGTCCCTATATTGATTTGGTTTGTTTTGTCTAAAATTGGCAATTAAAATGCTTAGAGTTTTGATAAGTTTGACCGTAGGTTGACTTAATAGCTATCATGTATGGATTTCTATTTTAGGACTTGGAATAGGTTCGTTTTGCTATTTGGAACTTGTCTGCAAAGTTTGGCATTATTCCGAGTTGATTTGATAGGAATCAGACGCGCGGTTGTGTTTTTAGAAGTTCTTGAGTTTCATTGTAGATTTCAAGTGTTTTGAGGTTTGATTCGAGGTTTTAGTTATTATTTTAGTTTTTTGATCGCGTGATCGAGTTCATATGATATTTTTAGACTTGTGTTGATGTTTGGTTTGGAGCCCTGCTGGCTCGGGTGAGTTTCGGATGCGTTTCAGAGTATTTGATAGAGTTTAAGTTCTGATAGTTTTCCACAGGTGCTTCAGGTCTCACATTTGCGAGATATGGATCACATTTGCGGTTCTCGCGATTGCATGAAAGGGTTCGCATTTGCGAGATTGGATGGGTCTACTAGGTTTGCATTTGCGAACATTTTGTTCTCTTTTGCAATGGCGATCTAGGCTAGGTAGCAATCGCAATTGCGATCATTAGGTCACTTTTGCGATGTGTTCTTTGTTCGCATTTGCGAACATTTTGTCGCATTTGCAGCGTCAGCAGGACTTTGAGGTTTTTTCTTATGCGCTAATTCTTTACATTTGCGGGGTTCGCATTTGGGAAGTTCACATTTGCAAACCCCAGGTCGCATTTGCGACACATGCGACTGAACATTAAAGCTGGGAGTCAGGGTTTTAGCCTCATTTTCATATATTTGATTCCTAGTCTCGGTAGGAGGAGATTTGGAAGAGAGATTTTCATCTACAATTATTGGGTAAGTGATTTTGATCAATTTCCAACTATTTTACGTGATTATATATGAGATTTAACTTCAAAATTATGAGAATCAAAGAGAAATTTTGAGAAACTTTATCTATGTATTGAAATGAAAATTTGGGATTTTAGAGTCGAATTGGACTCGGATTTTGAAATAATACACATATATAGACTCGTAGGGTTATGGGTAGTCGGAATCTACCCTTGGACCCGAATTTTTTTCGGGCGGGCCTGGGGTTATCTTTTATTCACTTTTGAGGAATTGTGCAAATATCATAACTTTATTAATTGGAATTAATTCCTCTTGCATTATTTGATGTTATTAATTCGATTTTGGTTAGATTTGAGCCAAGCGGAGGTGAATTGTGAAGGAAAAGCTATTTTTGAGTATTGATTTAGGGCCTTTGAGGTAAGTATCTTGACTAACTTTGTGTGGGGGAACCCTTAGGGATTGGTTTGTTTGCAATATTTGAATTACGTGAAAGACATGTATACGAGGTGACGAGTGTGTACACGTCCTTATATGTGAAAATTGGACCGGTTTAGACTATTAGGTTTCTTACGCGCAATAAATTGAAGTTGCTCCATCATCCTATACCCTCCATTATTAAATTTATTTTTTTTTGCCTTATTTGATGTTGTTGGTTCGTGTTCTATCTTTTATTTCCAAATATACTCATACATGCTTTAATTGGAGTTTTTGCATCTTTATTTACATGTTATGTCTTTCATATTCGATTATCCATACTTGAAGTCATTGTTACATGTTATTCCTTCCATAGTTGATTATTCTCATTTGAAGACGTTGCTACATGATATCTCTCCCATAGTTGACTATTCGTATTAGAAGTTGATGCTACATGTTATCTCTATTATTGTTGAACTACTTTTACTTGAAAATATTATTACTTGTTATGTCTTTCATTGTTGAGCTCATGCTTCCGTTTCCTTGTATTGTTGTAATTCTTGTATTGATTTACTTTTTATACCATCGTGTTATTGTTGTTCTTGTTGTACTTGGTGTAGTTGAGCCATAGGTTACGTGTGGTTGTAGTAATTGGAATTGTTGTTATAGAAACATTGTGGTGTTTGAGAACATGTGGTGCGAGTTGTTATATTGTGTTGCTATGTTTTTGGCACATGAGGGATTGCTGAGAGTATTGTCGGGGTGCTTGCATGTCAGTTGTCAGTGCTGTTGTTATTATTTATATGTGCACATGCGGCGTGACAAGGTGGACTATATATGTTGTGTTTGAGCATGTGACGAGGCAAGATAGGATAATTATTATGCGCATGTGGCGAGACAAGGCGAGCATTTACTCTATTTTTAGGCACTCGGCGAGACAAGGGGGCTTTGTCAGGGATGATTTGTGATGGACTGGGGCAATGTTATTGATGATAATTGTGTGGTGGTGTGACCTTCTTGTGTGTGTCATGCATATTACAGGTTTTGTTGTGTTGTTTCCAATGTGTTACTTGGTGTCTCTAATATTACCTATTGATTTAAGTTGTGATAGTACACTTGCACAAGCATACATTGTACCATGTTACCAATATTAGTCCAGCTGTATGAATCTTGTTGTATATTGATCTTGTACGCGTATCCTTGTATACCTGTCTTCTGTGCGTGAATTGGACTGTTGGCACGTGAGTAGTCCGTGCGGCTATGAGGTATTATCACTATTGGCACGTGAGATGTCCGTGCAGATCTGAGGCATTAATGGTTTTGGCAAGTGAGTTGTTCGTGCAGCACGTGAGATGTCCATGCGGTTATGCAGATCTGAGGCATTATGATTCGTGATTTGGGACCCGTGATTGTGATTGTGAGGTGTGGTACCTCGGGTGATTTTTGGGTAAACCTTGTGTAAGAACGATTGATTTTTTGATTGTTGCTTGAGTTTTTCCCTTAATGGGTTTCACTTGGACTTTAACGATATTATGATTATTTTACGGCATTATTACCTGTTTACTCCTTATTGATAATTGTTGCTTCTATTTTCCATTTTCTAGTGTTGTATTGTTATTCTTTCCATGTGTAGCCTTATATTGATGTTGCTCCATATTAGCTATATATTCGTACTTGTACAGGTTATTATGTCTAGTAAGTGTCTTGACTGTACCTCATCACTACTCCACCGAGGTTAGTCTTGATACTTAATGGGTACTGCTGTTGTGTACTCATGCTACACTTGCTGTACATTTTTGTAGAGATCAAGTTGCCTCGGAGCGTGCTGGTCATTAGATAGCTGATCGTATATGTGAAGAATTCAAAGGTATACATGTCGTCGCGTTCGTAGGTCACGGAGTCACCTTCTGAAGTTTTACTTTGTACTGTTTATTTCTATTCCAAACAGTGATGTATATGATATTCTCAGTTACTCTTAGAAAGGCTTATGACTTGTACTACCGGTCTTGGGATATTGAATATCCTTTGATGGTTGTTGGCTTTGTATAGCAATTACTGGTTCATGTTAAATGGTTGATTGGTTTAAATCTATCAATAACTCTTTGTATGTTAGGATTACCTAATCCTAGGGACTATGTGCCATCATGACTCCTAAGGATGGATTTTGGGTCATGATAAGTTGGTATCAGAGCTTTAGTTTCATAGGTGCTACGAGTCATAATCAAGTTTTGTAGAGTCTTGTGGATCGAAACGAAGACGTCTGTACTTATCTTTGAGAGGCTACGAAACTATTCGGAGTTTGAGTCTTTGTCCTTCTATTCTCTCACAGATGGTGAGAACATGAGCTGTAGTTCCTGGTGTTGCCGCCCCCAAAGCCAGTGTTTCTAGGGACCTGGGAAGAGGCACAGGTAGACCACCTGCCAAAGAAGCAGTTGAGGAGCCACCAATAGCTTCAGTTGGGGGACAGGCACAAAAGACGTCTGTTGCTACCCCTAGACTTCAGGAGACCTTAGCGCAGTTCCTCAACATGTTTGGCACATTGGCTCAGGTGGGATTGATTCCAGTTGCACCAGCTACTTCACAGACCGGGGGAGGAGCTCAGACTCCCACCGCCCTAACTCCAGAGCTACGGGTCCATGTTGACTAGGTTTCGGGTGTTATGCCGGTACAACCTGTTATTCCTGTTCAGCCTAAGGTCATACTAGAGGCATTTGAGGAAGAGCAATTGAGAATTGAGAGGTTCAAGAAGTATCACCCTCCTAGTTACAGTGGCGTAGTGACTGAGGACGCGCAGGGTTTTTATCACGCCCCGACCTCAGGGAGCGCGACCGGCGCTCAACCGAGATAACCTGGTCAAGCAAGCCTGCTAGATACTTTCTACCCGACCTTGCCCATGAATAGAATCGAGATGTATTCTATTATTTAAACATTGAGAGGATTTCATAATAAAACAAATTCCATTACCATTATTAACTTCATTTATAATTCCCAAAATATTACAAGTTCATAGTTACGAGAGGAAAATATGTTTGCCAATTACCAACACTTCTAGTTCATTACCCAACATCAAACACCGCCCACAACATGTCTACGGAGCCTCTAAGTACAACAGAAGAGTAGTATGGAAGTGGCGGCGACAAGGCCCTGGCTATATCTCAAAACACAAAGTACAACACCAAGTGACATCAGGCCCGAAATAGAGTAGGGCTCACCAAAACCGGCTGAATAAAGAGTAACTGCTAACGAGGACCAAAGCTGCCCACTGACAAACCACCTGCATCTATTGAAGATGCAGCGCCCCCAACAAAAGGGACGTTAGTACATATGTAATAGTACTAGTATGTGAAGTTAAGTATCCTTTTTCGGAACAGAGTGCCAATATAATAAG
This sequence comes from Nicotiana tomentosiformis, assembly GCF_000390325.3. Classification (NCBI taxonomy): domain Eukaryota; kingdom Viridiplantae; phylum Streptophyta; class Magnoliopsida; order Solanales; family Solanaceae; genus Nicotiana; species Nicotiana tomentosiformis. The sequence goes on along the minus strand of NC_090813.1, from coordinate 161,789,291 downwards.
GGGAAAACTATGGAAGTATCAAGTAACAATCAATGATATCCAAATGTCAAGTTGTAACATAATCATATTCAAAATACGAAAATAATATTATTTTTGGTTGGGAGATCTTTAGTACCGATAAATCTCCGTGTTTTTAGCACGGAGTTCGATCTCGGCCCGATCGGCTAAGGCGTCTCACAAGAGACATCCACTCACAATCACAAAACTGCCATGTGCACGGCATGGCGTCCGATCTCAGCCCGATCGGCTAAGCCGTCTCACCACAATGCCGTGTGGGTCGACATTACATTCCGCTAGCACTCATCTCATCCTAAATAAAGGGAATAATCTCATCACATCAATCTCATCCCAATTAAGGGGAATAGTTTCATCACATCATTACGGGGATTTACCCCTCAATCACTCCTACACTGGCACGTGTAGTTTCGGGGTTAGGTTATTTCAACCTGCCCTTCATCGGTGACTAACGATACTCCCAAAAATATTTTTGTTTTGTATACAAAGGAAACAGAATACAAATACATTCGCCTTATAACCTTTCAGACCATATATAGCTTCATTAGTACTTTTAACCACTCACAACATCATTATTTCATTGGTTCTCTTGGCCATACATATGATTCTTCATTCATGGCATGGTGGCTGTATCTCATATTCTACACTTTTATTTCTTTACTTTCAAGGATCACCATCATCAACATCAACATATAGATTATTACGGAAATCACAACTTTAGGTTCATTAGTAATGAAGGTTTTAAACACAATAGATTCCTTTCCACAGAAATGGAACAAGATGATTAGCAATCGAAGCACAAGTTAAAATCATAATCGAGTGACACACAATTTCTTCACGAAATACTTTTTCCCAAAAATGGTAATACAAAATTCAACTTATGAGTATGTAAGAACTCAAATCACATTGGAAATAATTATAAAACAGAGCATGGTGATTTACGACTGCAACAGTGGTTCAAATCATAGGTACTAGTTTAAAACAACCACATTTGAACATGACTTGAGTACATAAGCTTTTAGGCAAATCTATTTTCGGAGTCAATTTGGAACAGTTGAATTAAGGCTTAGTTCATAATCTTTCACGCATCATTTTATTTCATTGGTACCATTGGCCACAAGTATATTTTTCATTATTGGCACGGTGGCCATACTTTATATCTCCAACTCACTTCTTTTACTTTCAAGCATCTTTATAAATTATCAACAATAAGAGCATTAGAAATCTAGGCCTTAAGTTTATATTTGAGCAATTGGAGTTTTAGGCACATCGAGTATTCTTTACAAGTTAAGCATAATGGACTTTCATTTGAAATAGTTGTAACGCTTTAACACATAAACCACACTTGAACACATTCCCGAAGGAGAGCATGATGAGATAGGAGTAATTGGAACACGTTTAAGTACATACATCTTTCAACACTTTGCTTATTCGTGATAATTGAATTTATTAGGAACATCTCGGAACATGGGACTTTGGAACCTAGGCCAACCATACTTGAAACTTATGGGAACATCATGGAATTCAATTCTATGAGAGAAGATTAGCCAACATACCTGAAATTCGCCCATTAATAATACTACGATGGTCTACAACACTAAACAACTTCAATCTACAATAATGCAACACAATTGCACCAATATTAACAAGATTTCTATACTTTAAGTCATTTACACTTTTTATCAAACATCTAATGTGCATATTTTTCTACAAACTCCTTCAATAGAATTTCTTCACCTAACAACCACCTTCCACGCCAATGATTCACCTTACAATTATCTCAAGGCCATCCACAACTTCCATTAACACATGTATGCATAACAATTCACTCCCAACCCATAAATCTTATCAATTAATTCATTTTACAATCTCTACAATACCAACACAACCTAGGTTAGGAACTTATGGCTTTCAATCACCATCCCATAAGTCATAACACATATTTCATACATAAATAATCACTATAGATTAGTTAGAGATGGTAGACATAACTCTTATAGTGAAACTCTTGAGAATCCCAGTTGTAGTGTTTTTGACCAATTTGGATATTTGAATGGAAATTTATGGATCTTCACGATTAATTCTTGTTAATTTAAGTGTTTAGTAGTAGCAATCAACTCAAAATACTACAAATATATTACCTGCTGAATAGAGAGTAACCACTGACGAAGACCAAAGTTGCCCGCTAATGAACCACCTGCATCCATTGAAGATGTTGTATCCCCGGCAAAAGGGACGTTAGTACATAAGGAATAGTACTAGTATGTGAAGCTAAGTATCCTCTTTCGAAATAGAATGCCAATATAAGAAGGGGAAAACTATGGAAGGAGCAAGTAACAATCAATGATATCCAAATACCAAGTTGAAAATAATAATATTCAAAATACGAAGTGTAAGGCCCCATTAAATTTTACCTAAAACCCGAGGTTTCGTGGCACCGAGGTAGAGCAATGTGATTGACGATTGTAGAAATGTAAGATCATCGCAGTACGGACTTTGTGGGTTATACACCATATCGAGGAGTTGAAGGAACCATTTTGCAGACCATGGCATTTCTGCTATCCCCTATGCGACCGCAGAACCACTTTATGGGCTGCAAATCAGCCGCGGAGTGAAGCAGGACTTGAGCTAATTTTGTGGACCATTATGCGGCCGCATAACTATTTCGCTATCCCCACAATCCACCAAAAAAACCAGCATGAGAAACCTTCGGAAGGAGGTTTTGCGCTCCATTATGCGACCGCAGAACTTATCTGTGGACCGTAGCTGTGTCGCAGAACTGTCCAGCCCTGCCTAGTTTTTGGGACCCTTTTTGTGGTCCCATATACATGCTGCATACCTATTTTGCGGTCCGGTCTGCGACTACAGACCCGGCTTTGTAAAGTTTAAATTTTGGAAAATTTCACTCGATCCCATTTTTATAAAAATGACTTGAGGTTTGTTTTGGCTGGTTCTAACTGATATTTGAGAAAGAGGAAAGTGGTCTAGAGCGAGGGGGGATGCCTAAGCTAATTGTTCATGAATACTTGCTCAACAATTGGAGAATTCACAAGGAAAACTCATAATGTCTTCATCCAAGAGGTAAGGTTCCATACCCTAGTCTTCAATTTCGAGTTTTGGGTAGAAGATGTGTAATGTGGAGTGTGATTCTTAGGTATGGGGGTGTTATCTATGCATGCATGTACCAACAAAGTTGTGGGAAGGTTGTTGAGCTAAAAATGGTAGACACTGGGTTGTGGGATGATGGAATCCACCATAGAAGGACCTTGAAATCATAATTCCCACCTATTGTTTGATAAAATGCTCAGATGAGCTGAAACCACGAATATCTTCCTAATTTGTGTTAGATTTTGTTATGTCTCAAAATAGATTGGGATTGCTAGGATTTTCGGAACATTATAATAATTTAAGAAAGCTCAAAGCGAGGTATGTTAGCTAAACTTCTCTCTTAGAATCGAATCCCACGGTATTCACTTAAGTCTCAAGAATGATGGGTCAATTACTTACTTCTCATGTATTGAGATATTTATTATAATTTTGACTATTGAAAATAACCTCTATGGCGAAAGATGTATGTTCAAAATGTATTCTGAATGCTTTTATCATATTGTGTTATCCTCCGAGAATGTATTCAAATGCGACCCTGTGTAGAAATATTATGAATTCAATCATGTCTCAATTGCTAGTTTTATGTCAAAATGCGGAAGAAAGCTCAATGTGCCTAAGACTCTTATTTGCTCATATGTGTACTAAAAGTCATGATTAGAGATGCTTTGTTGATACTAATCCTTGATGATGCTAGAAAGTGAAAGGGGTGAACATGAAATATGAAATATGGCCGACGTGCCAAGAATGATATTACATTTGTGGCCACTAGTGCCAATGAATTGAAAAGACGAGTAAAAGACTATGAAATGAGTCAAAAGCCCTTTATATAATAAACATTTGGGAGTATAGTTAGTCACCGAGGAAGGGTAGGTTGAAATAACCTAACCCCGAAACTACACGTGCCGGTGTAGGAGTGGATTGTGATTATTACCCTATTTGGGATGAGATTGATGGGACAAGAATATTCCCCTTAATTGGGATGAGATGATTGCTAGAAAAGTGTGATGTTGATCCACATGGCATTGTGGTGAGACAACCTAGCTGATCGGGTCGTGATCGGATGCCATGTCGCACACATGGTGGTGATTATGCTTGAGATTCTAATTGATATAGTGATTGAGATTGCGATTGTGATTGTAATTGGATGTCTTTGGGTGAGACGGCCTAGCCATCGGGTCGTGATTGGACTACGTGCTAAAGACACTATGGTATGTCGATACTAAAGATCTCCCAACCTAAAATATGGAAATTTACTTGAAATCTTATCTTGCTCCTAACTTGATGTTTTGGTATTGTTTGAGGCTCCTATTAATTCTATGATTGTTATTCCTTGTATTATTATTCGTTCTATTGAGAGGGTGTTTAGTCATTCATACTAGTACTATTCCATATGTACTAATGTCCCTTTTGCCGGGGGCGCTGCATCTTTAATGGATGCAGGTGGTTCCACAGCAGGCTGCATTGATTAGTGATAGCGGTACACCCTCTTCTCAGGTGACTTTGTAAGCCCCACTTCATTTCGGGATCGTGTATCTTTTGTTCTTGTGTATTATGTTTTGAGGTATAGCTGGGGCCTTATTGCCGGCATTATCATAGTACTCTTTGTATCTATTAGAGGCTTCGTAGACATGGTGTGGGTTGTATATTTGTGCTGAGAGAATCAAACTAGTAATGTTGTATTTGAATCACTTGTTCCACTTCAAACTATGAAAGTGTATGTATTTTGAGATCTAAAAATGAAGTAACTATTAGTGATGAATTGGTGTTGTTCACATGAACTCCTCATTGTCTAATTAGCGAAATACATATTCTCTTTATTTGTGGGTGAGTTGGGTAGAAGGCAATCTAGCAGGCTTGCTCGGTCGGGTTATCTCGGTTAAGCGCCGGTCGCGCCCGTTGAGGTCGGGGCGTGACACGAAAATAATATTATTTTTGGTTGGGAGATCTTTAATACCGATATACCACCGTATTTTTAGTATGGAGTCTGATCTCGGCCCGATCGGCTAAGCCGTCTCACTAGAGACATCCACTCACAATCACAATACCAGCATGTACACGGCATGGCATCCAATCTCAGCTCGATCGGCTAAGCCGTCTCACCACAATGTCGTGTTGGTCGACATCATATTCCGCTAGCAATCATCTCACCCCATAGAAGGGGAATAATCTCATCACATCAATCTCATCCCAATTGAGGGGAATAATTTTATCACATCATTACGGGGATTTACACCTCAATCACTCCTACACCGACACGTGTAGTTTCGGGGTTAGGTTGTTTCAACCTACCCTTCCTCAGTGACTAAAGATACTCCCAAAAATATTTTTGTTTTTCATACAAAGGAAACATAATACAAATACATTCACCTCATAACCTTTCACACCATATATAGCTTTATTAGTACTTTCAACCACTCACAACATCATTATTTTATTGGCTCTCTTGGCCATACATATGATTCTTCGTTTATGGCACGATGGTCGTATCTCATATTCCACACTTTCATTTCTTTACTTTCAAGGATCACCACCATAAGCATCAACATATAGAGTATTCCGGATATCACAACTTTAGGTTCATTAGTAATGAAGGTTTTAAACACAATAGATTCCTTTCCAACCACATTTGAACATGACTTGAGTACATAAGTTTTTAGGCAAATCTATTTTCGAAGTCAATTTGGAACAATTGAATCAAGGCTCATTTCATAATCATTCGCACATCATATTATTTCATTGGCACCATTGGCCACAAGTATATCTTTCATTATTGGCACGGTGGCCACACTTTATATCTCCAACTCACTTCTTTAATTTTCAAGCATCTTTATAAATTATCAATAATAAGAGCATTGGAAATCAATGCCTTAAGTATATATACGAGCAATGGGAGTTTTAGGCGCATTGAGTATTCTTTCCAAGTTAAGCATAATGGACTTTCATTTGAAACATGAATTGAAGTTGTAACGCTTTAACACATAAACCATGCTTGAACACATTCCCAAAGGAGATCATGATGAGATAGGAGTAATTGGAGCCCATTTGAGTACATACATCTTTCGACACTTTGCTTACTTGGGATAATCGAATTTATTAGGAACAACTCGGAACATGGGACTTAGGAACCTGTGCCAACCATACTTGAAACTTACGGGAACATCATGGAATTCAATTCTAAGAGAGAAGTTTAGCCAAAAAACCTAAAACTTGCCCCTTAATAATACTACGATGGTCCACCACACTAAAAAACTTCAATCTACAACAATGCAAAATAATTGCACCAATATTAGCAATATTTCTATACTTTAAGTCATTTACACTTTTTATCAAATATCTAATGTGCATATTTTTCTACAACCTCCTTCAATGGAATTTCTTCACCTAACAACCACATTTCACACCAATGATTCACCTTATAATCATCTCAAGGCCATCCACAACTTCCATTAACACATGCATGCCCAACAATTCACTCCCAACCCATAGATCTTATCAATTAATTCATTTTACAATCTCTACAATACCAACACAACCTAGGTTAGGCACTTATGGCTTCCAATCATCATCCCATAATTCATAACACATATTTCATACATAAATAATCACTATAGATTAGTTAGAGATGGTAGACATACCTCTTATAGTGAAACTCTTGAGAATCCCAACTTGTAGTATTTTTGACCAATTTGGGGATTTGAATGGAAATTTATGGATCTTCACGATTAATCCTTCTTAATTTAAGTGTTTAGTAGTAGCAATCAACTCAAAATACTACAAAAATATTACCTTGGTTCATGGGAGGGAAGTATTGGATAGATTCCCGTTGATAGAGCAAGCCCTAGTTCAAAGAAATGACTTAGCCACTCTCTCCCTGGTCATGTACTTTTATATTGCAGGGGATCTCACGGTGGGCGCGTGGCACGTGCGTAACGTGATTAATCACTACTCAGGCAACATTTCCTAGAGCACGCTGAGCGTGCGTTACAGACTAAATGCGTTGGTTTATTCCTTGCAAACACTGTTTTCCTTTAGCGCGCTGAGCGCGCGTTAGTGCCTATATGTATTGTTCTTGCCAATTTCAACCAACTTTTCAATCTTTTTATTTTTACTTTCTTTTGCTATTTTGAAACCCCCAACCACCTCAACATGAACTATATAAACATTACTATGTTCTAATCACCGCCATTCCCTAGTGGGTCCGCACAAACTCCGAGATTAACTTTATTACCCTCTTAAAATTACATAAATAGCCCGAGTTAAATATACAAATTTATAGGGCTTTATAGTAATCTAGACAAGTGCCACCATATTCTCCGCACCATAAGAATTGTGGAGGTGAGCGGAGTTTCTTTTACTATATTTCAGTTGATTTGAGCAACATATCAATTGTGGCAGTTTGCTTCTACATATCAGGGTTCTCTTGACATAGAACATAATTTAAAAATACTAAGTTGCTAAAATAAGCATGACTAATAAGTACTACTATTATTTACTTAACTAAACACTAGAAGAAAAATAAGTTATGCATTTTATCTAAACTATGAAAAAACTAAAAATAGATATCCAACACTATTTTCATTCATAGTACAATTGAATTGCATATCTTTTATTAGCATTAGTATTGATTTGATTTCGGTTTAGAATTTATTTGAGTAACAAACATTTATGGACTATAAAACTTATTGGAGCATCAAAAAATTATAAGTTCAAGCTTGAGATAATACGCTAAAAGATAAAACTATGAAATATCTTAAGAAATATTTATAAACTACACTACAATAAATATTTTTATATATTAAATATATTTAAAACTTCCATACATATAATGTCAGGTTGGTTTGGTTTCGGTTTGACTTTTTTAGTTAAAACCAAACCAAACTAATTATGGTCGGGTTTTTTTCTCCAACACCAAACCAAGTCAAACCAAGCCATAGTCGAATTTTTTTTCTCGGATTATCGGGTTGGTGCGGTTTGTCGGTTTCGTTTATATACCCCTAATGCCAGGTCAACAAAGATTATAAAATATTAAATTAAGCTAAAATTTAAAAGCTTGAATAGACAAAAAGTAAAAAATCTAATCTAGTAAAATAGTTAATTTCTAAGTCCTCGGCAACGGCGCCAAAAACTTGTTGTTTCCAAACGCACGCGCGAGTATACGTGATCGTATAAGTAATATAGGACTGTAAGTCCAGATATCGTACCCACAGGTACTTGTGATTAACTATAAACTAAATTAAACTAAGACAATTAATCTATTCAAGCGATTTTCTAAAGATTATTAACGGCAACTAATCTAGAGTAGCAAACTAAGAGATTAGAGGAAATAAGTTGGTGAATATTAGAGATGAATTCAATGAGAGAAAATATTCTAGAGCTATGGGTTAGCTGACAATCCCATTGAGTTTTCTACCTAAATTGTCTAATTAATTTATCTAGTTTATTGATTGATAGGGTTAATATTACTCGTAGCCTTCTCCCGATATACCACTCGCCTATTCAAGCTAACCTAATGCTTATATTCCTATAGAATTAGGATTAACAAGAACGCATTAATAATTCCCGTATAATAACCAAGCAAGGCGATTAGGTATATCCCTATCCTAACTGTAAATCTGTTCCCGATGCTCAGGTTCAAGATCATGCTCTACTCAATCTTATATGCAATCTAAAATTCCCTCTCCAGAGTTCAATCCTAGATTCGTAGATAGTATTTAATTGGTGATCAAGCAATCCAATAATTAAGCGCGAGATTGAATAAATAAACTAATATGATAAAATAATAAAAACAATTCAAGTTTCAAACTACAACGTTCATGTAGCACCCCACAACTCTAGGACTAATAAATTATGAGATTAAAGGAAGAGAAGAGAAGAAAAACTAGTTAGAAGCCTCATCCGAGCGTGGTGTGTGTTCCCCCCGTGAATTCTCCTTCAATATATGTTATATATCCTCCAAATTAGGTTTAGACCTTTTATACGAGTTGGGATCATGTAAGGCCGAAATAACATTATCCCGGACGAAATAAGAAAACCCCCGCAGAAACCGGTACGATTTTGCAATTCAATTCTTCGTTGCATCAGATGCCTTCTTTCATTGTTGCTTATTTCCTTTTTCTTGTCCTTCACTTGGGGACAAAAACCAAAGGGTGTCCCCCCTTTGTCTACTTTTTTTATTTTCCTTTCTTTTTCTTCCGTATTTTATTTAATTTTATTTCAAATCTCTTCATCTTCACACTGCTTTATTTCTACACAGTTAAAATATAATATTAAGCATAAAGTAATATAATTAATACTCGAAAGACAATTAAAAGTACTAGAATATGAGACAACAATAGTTAAATATATACATTTTTGACCGAACATTAATAAGCACGTTACATCGGAGAACCTGTAGAAAATTGCAGAAAGATATACGAGACAACGCACATTTGCATGATGGTGGAAAAGAAGCACAAGTATAGTTGCCTTCTCACAACAAAGACAGAAGAAGGCTGCTTTGAATATAAAGTAGCAAAATTGTACCTTCCTCCAAGACTGCAATTCAAAGCACGTTGAAGCCATGGTTTATCCCTCTGACATTCTTCAGCCCAGTATTTTAGGAATCTTAAAAAGAGTTGAAATGTATGTGTGTGAGACAGCTTTCTACAGCTAATTATGTCAAACACTGAGGGAAAAATACAAACTTTGCACACAATGTCTCGGTCTGATCCCATGAGTCCAACTTCCAAACATCCTTTGCAAGAGGGGAGTTGATAAACGGCCAAAAAAATCTATTTTTTGGTGTACTTTCATCTCATAACTTGTGTGGTTACGGTAGGTTACATGATATTTTGTAGTGAATTATGCTCATTACGTGCATTCTTATGTGTAGGAGCAAGTTGGACGAAAAGTGAGCAAAAGAAGTTGATTCGCGACCAAAAAGACAAAAGAAGGATTTTGCTCATTCACTCTCGCGTGCACACGAGAAAGTGAACGAGCTAGATGAGGAAAAGCTTGAGAAAAAACAGCGGATTATGGCAAAAAGGCATGGAAGTGCACGAGAGATCTAGAAGGAAAAGAAGAAGAGAAGCACTTCGCCCGTTCACTCTCGCGTGCGCACGAGAGAGTGAGCGAGCTAACCTAAAAAGGTTATTCTAAAGTGGGCTTGTATTATTTTCGCCCCATGCTAATCCTATCCCATATAAATAGGCTCTAAACTCACTTTCTGAGAGAGGATCGAACGGGAGGAGGCAAGAACACAAAGAAAAGAGCAAGGCGGAGAATTCTTCTACGAGTTTTTCACTTTCTTCTTCATATTTTCATTGTTGGTTATGACTTTTTATATTGTAATCTTACATAATATTATGAGGAGCTAAACCCGTCATCTAGGGTTTGATGGAACCTCTTGGAGGATGAATTTTTATTGAGTTTAATATAAGTTTGTCATTGGACTTTTTCTACTTGTTCAACTACGTGATTATTGTGGTTGATTGAAGGGCCCTCAATTGACTGTGCATATTTAGTGTGTATTGCTTGGAAAAGGGTACACATTTAGGTAATTGTTGACTAACATCACTCCTAACATATATGAAGAATCAATACGGAGGGTTTAAAGGTGGAATTAGGAATAACGAAACATTGGTGCGATCTTAGTGAGCGGTAAACTAGTGCCGGCTAGCGTAGTTTGGTAGAATACGTCTAGTAAATTGTTGTATTTACTCGGAAGAGAATTACGATACTTAAAGTGCTCACGATCGGTAGAGAATATCTAGGCGAATTTATATGAGACGTGGCGGGGAGGATTCCGATGAGAGGGGAAATCGTAACCCTAGACCTTTCTAATCTTGTCTACAACATTTGCTTTGTTAGTATTAAAAATTACAGCTTTTTAATTACCTAGCTTTTAGTTAGTAAACACTCAACTCATTATTCAATATTTTTGGAAGTTGATTGCTTGAATTCTTGCAAACCTAGCAGTTGTGATTAGTAGGTTAATTCTCTGTAGGATTCAACTTCGGACTTGTAAACCGGATTATATTTACAATGACCGCTTAATTCTTTTTATAAGGCATAGTTGGGCGTGATCAGGAGTCAGTTACCCATCCAAAAGAAATCCCTACCACAGTTAAGAAATATCAATTACCATTTAGCTCTTGAAAGCAGATAGTTCAATGTCCCACAGGATGCACCAGTTCAATTGTTTCATCGTTATTGCCATCAATGGACTCACGAATATATCCAGGGAAAGGTTCCGAATGAACAAGAAGCAGGGCCCCAAATAAAATCTGCATCAGAGACCATTCAGAAGTTTTGTGGTCCAATCTCTAATGGAACAAAATGTAGGCAATTAAGATATAACATTTGGTTTGTACTCTTTAAGTTCTAGTGAAACTCAAAAACATATCTACTAGTTTCCCATTCATTTGAATAAGATCAAACTTGACTGAGTACCAGAATTTCGTTTCAACTGCAGCCTAATACAAGGCGCAAATATCTCTCAAGCTAGATATAGTTAAAATGTTCTTTGTCTCTTTACCTAAGAAAATTCATTTCATAACCGATCGAACTATTTGAATGTAGTCTAACATAGACTGGTATTCAGGACAATATATATTACAGCCAAGAAATACTTCTACACCTCATGCAAAACCAATATCTTTTTGTCAAGGTAAATCAATTCTATTTCTGGATAAATCCCCTTTAAGGAGTAATATGACTGATTAATTTCTAACAGCTGAAAAACAAGTCAAACTTAACCAGTAAAAGCTAATTAAACAAAAGTGGATATTGCAAGTAGGATGACTGAACTGAAATAGATGTACAGTATAAACCTGTTAGCAAAAAACTATTAGATTTAGCGCGTAAATCGTAAAACGAGAACTTATTTGTTCTTTGTGGCGCAGAAGCGGAAGACGGACGAACCGAGGCTGGAATCACTGGTCGGTGGTGGTTGTCACGTTGTGACGGAGCAACCCCCTATATCACAATCTAAACCCTAACTGAAATTGAGAGAGAAGAGTGTAGAAAAATACTGCTGAGAGTATTCTATTTATTGTATACAGTAAGTGTACTTATATAGGGAATACTAGGGTTACAGTAATTATTAAAATTACTGTGTTTTACCCTAGTGGGCCCTAAGAGCACCCCTTATGGGTAGACCCTATTTTCTACATCTCCCACTCACACATAATAAGAGTGCTCATCTAGTCTAAGAAATATATTATCAACTTATCTCCTCAATCATTCATACAAGGAAGTAGACCGTGCGACCAGCATACTGTGAGAGCTAAGTGCTATACATCTGTTATGAGTATATAGCATCTCGTCGAGTGCGAACCTGCAAGTAGATCATAAAGTATGCAGTAGCCTATATCATATGAATCACATTTGATATTATCTCATATATCATTATTTTTTGTATTCACAATCATAACGCATAAGTTATAATTGGTGCATGAGTGAATACAAATAAATGAGATTCCATCAATGATCTTCCTCTTCTCACGATCCCCTTAACATTAGTATGACAACTTTTCTAGATATGCTCCGCTTGATCGAATCTGTGTACGTGGTCTTTTAGAAACACACTAAGATAGCTAACATCACACTAAGTCTCAAGTATCTGATTAGAGTCTGTGAGGGTATAAAATCTTGAGCCATCATAAAAGCTCTAGGTCTCACACAACAATAAGTTGAGAATGGACTTATGTTAACCCAATTGGTCAACATTAGCACGCATGGTATGAGACACGTGCTACAGCATTTTCTCCTTTTTCCCAAGGAGCGTATGTCTTTATCTCATAAAGAATGGTGTACATATGATATTTAGACATCATAAGTATCTAAATTTGAGTTTCTTGATCTACAAAATCACATTTAACTCACATATGGCTCACAAAGTAGACTAGGTGAACGGTTTTCACCCTAATGACCTTATGTCATTGTTTAAACGACATTCTGATTTTAAACGAATAGCTCTCAAATTATCCTTATGATAATTTTGCTTAAAATCATGTCTCATCTCCTCACATCACTAAGATAAGGAGGCGGTTGCCTGTATGAGAAGGCCAACCTCTTGTCTACCCGACATACTTATCAAAATAAAGTGAACAAAGAATACACATAACATTCAACAATATAAATATGTATGTATGTAAATCAACTTTATTGATAATCAAAGAATACCAGTTTTGTGAACGCGGGAAAATGAATAACAAAATGAAGAATATCAAAGTCTACGTAAGCCTTGAAACCTAGTGTGTCTCACAAATGCATCTCTAGATAAAGGCTTGGTCAATGGATCTACTAACATATCTTTTGTAGACACATACTTCACATTCACTATCTTGCGTCTAACCATGTATCTCGCATAGTTATACTTGATATCTATGTGTTTGGTTTTACAATGAAATTTAGGGTCTTTAGTAGAAGATATTGCAGCTTCACTGTCACAGTAGACTAACACTGGTTCAGAATTTTTTGCGATATCCAACAAGTGTTTCAAGAACTTTTTCAACCAAATAGCTTCTTGTGCTGATGATGCAAGAGCCACGTACTTAGCTTCCATCGTAGATAGTGATACACATGATTGTTTCTTACTACTCCATGAAATGGCGCCATCACTGAGTAAGAAAACATATCCTGGGGTAGACTTTCTCTCATCTAGATCTCCTCTATGGTCAGCATCACTGTATCCAACTAATCGTAGATCCTTGCCGCATTGATAACAAAAGGCATAATTAGCAGTTCCCTTCAAATATCTCATGATCCTCTTTACTGCTTGCCAATGTGCTAAACCTGGGTCGGTTTGAGGGTCGGTTTGATATCTACTTACCAAGCCAACTACTTGACAGATATCAGGTCTAGTGCACACCATAGCATATATTAGACTTCCGATTGCGCTCTTATAAGGAACTCGGCTCATTCTTTCTCTTCAGGAGTCTTAGGACACATCTGACCTCCCAAGGTATGGTATTTACTGATAGAAGTTTTAACTGGCTACTATTTTGCATATTGAATCGTTCAAGAACTTTTCTAATGTAATTCTCTTGTGAGAGATACACTAGTTTCTTTGGACGATCTCTTGAAATCTTAACTCTAAGAATATATGCATCTTCACCCATATCTTTCATCTCAAATTGAGATGACAACCATGACTTTATCTTAGTTATAAATTCCTTATCATTTCCAGCTATAAGTATGTCATCTACATACAATGTTAAAATGACAAGCTTGTTTCTTGATCTTTTGGTATAAACGCAATGGTCTTCATCCATCATGGTAAAACCATTGGATACAACAACATTCTGAAAGCGTAAATACCACTGCCTTGAATATTATTTGAGGCCATAAATAGACTTCAAAAGTCTACAAACCTTTTGTTCGTGGCCCTTTTCAATGAAACACTCAGGTTGTTCTATATAGATTTCTTCATCTAGTTCTCCATTGAGAAAGGCAGTTTTTACATCTATCTAATGTAATTCAAGATCCAAGCTTGCAACAATAGTTAGAACCAGGCGAACTGAGGTAAATTGTACAGCAGGCGAGAAAGTCTCTTCGTAGTCTATTCCTTTCTGCTGTGTATACCCTTTCGCCACCATTCGAGCCTTATTTATCTCAATTATGCCATCAGCCTTGAGCTTAATTTTGATAACCCATTTGCTCCCAATTGCTTTGCGTCCTTCAGGGAGGTCAACTAGTTCCCAAACTTTGTTGACTCTCATAGAATCCAATTCATCTTCCATTGCTTTTGTCCATTTATCCTTAGAAGGGTATGAGAAAGCCTCTTTTTTATTTTTAGACTAGTTTTCTTCTTGTAGGAGCATCATAAATAGTTCGTCGCCTTCAACATCAAATTGTCGGTGGGGAATATTTTTACGAGAACCACACCTTATTTATGATTCATCATCATTCCCATTTGGATCAATGTTTCTCCCACTCGGATCAAGATCATTTATCCTTCTCCCACTTGGAACAAGATCTGTGACCATCTCGCTCCCACTTGGAACAAGATCCATTTGGTCATTTCCACTAAATATATAAGGATTACTTTCATTCGCATTTGATGATGAAGGAGGTCTTTCATGAGAAACTAATTCATCATCTGCTAAAATTCTCCCACTCGAATGAAGTGATCCTTGTACTTCTTGATCCATTATATCAAATAAGGTTAGGTCTTAACCTGCCTCTCCCTTCTTAGGGAACTCATCCTCTAAGAGTGTGACATATCATGATTCAAACTCAGTTACACTCCCACTGTCTTGCTGACCTATAAACACATAACCCTTTGAGGTTTCAGAGTATCTTATAAAGATACTTTTCTTTCTCCTCGGGCCCAATTTGCCATATTTATGAGAGGAATCATGTGTATAGGCAGCACAACCCCAAGGTCTTAATACACTCCGGTCGGATTGTCTTCTAGTCCATAACTCATATGGAGTAGTAACTGATTTTGTAGGCACTCGGTTAAGCACAAAGGTGGCAGTAAGCAACGCATCACCCCAATAACTAATTGGGAGGTTAGCTTGTGCCATCATTGACCTAACCATTTCTAGGAGCGTTCTATTTCTTCTCTATGCAACACCATTTTGTTGTAGAGTATTTGGGATAGTCAACTGATGAACTATTCCCTTTTCATCACATAAATTATTAAACTGGGTTGATAAGTATTCACAACCATGGTCAGTTCGAAGAGCTTTTATCTTCTTGTCTAATTGATTTTCCACTAAGCTCATATAGCGTTTGAAGCAACTTATTGCTTCTGATTTGTGGGAAATTAAATAGACATAACCGAAACGGGTAAAGTCATCAATAAATGTGATGAAATAACTTACTACATGCCTAGCCCTAACATCCATAGGCCCACAGATGTCCGAATGGACTAATTGCAAAGAATATTCGGCTCTAGTCGCCTGACCAAAAGGTTTTCTTGCAAATTTTCCAGCTAGACAATTTTTACAAGTGGACAATTCCACATATTCAATGCTAGAAAGCAAGCCTTGTTTTGCTAACCTTTGCATTCTTTGTTGGCCAATATGACCAAGTCTAGCATGTCATATGTTTACATCACTATCATATTTATGTGAAGAAACAAATATAGAAAAATTAGCATTATGATTAAATGAATCATAATCCAAATCCATAATATTAAACCTCAAACCAAAAAAGTTGAACCAAAAGTTAACTTGGCAGAATTGCCATGACAAAACAAGTCAAATCCTAGCTTAAGCAAAACTGAAACTGAAATAAAATTCTGGCGAATTATTAGTGCAAAGAGAACATCATGTAGTATTAGGTCTCGACCACCACGCAGGACTAACTTGCATGAACCAATCCCTTCAACAACTTTATTGTTGTTGCCCACATATATCCACTTTGATCGACGTGAAACTCACTGAAATTCAACAAAGGCACTGCGTTCCCAGGCTATGTGGTCCGTTGCTCCTGAGTCTAAGGCTATGTGGTTTGTTGCTCCTGAGTCTATAATTCACAAAGGGTTAGATTCAGTTAGAAAAATAGAGCTAGAAACACAAAGTTCACTAATTCGAGCATCGTGAAATATCTTTCTTGGAGGCTTAGAGCAATCTCTGGCATAGTGACTCATCTTGTCACAATTATAGCATTTCACTTTAGCAACTTTGACATATTTGGGACGTCTGTTCTTGCCTTTTTCAGTCTTTGCTCTTTTAGCAGGCTGAGTTGGCTGAGCTTGAGGTGGCCCTCTCTTCTTTCCCTAGTTCCTTTTCTTTGAATCACTCTTGGTTTTGGAGGTTGTTGCCATGTGTAACTCAGCTATTGGCTTTGCAGCCTCAAGTCGTTCCTCCTCTAACTCAAGGTGTCTCCGGACATCTTCCAGAGTTGTGATTCGCTCATTATGGGTCAAATACATTTTCATATGATCCCAAGAACTAGGTAAAGAGCGTATTACAGCTTGAATTTGTTGTTCATCAGTCAACACATGACAAGCATCTTTTAACTCCCCGATAATATTTGTCATTTGCCTCAGATGTGTTTTCATTGAATGTTCTGGGCGTTTCTTATATGAATCAAATTTGATCGTTAAAGATCGCAGCCTTGTAGTGGAACAAGTACCAAACCTTTTTCTCAAAGCATTCCAAAGATCCATAGCTCTTTGGTGATCCTTAAACTCCCTTAGAATGTCATCATCCAAGGTGCTTAACAACGTAATGCGAGCAATGGAGTTCTTTTTCTTCCAACTGTAATAGGCTTCACGCTCACGCCTATGCTGAGCAGTGTTGCCTTTCTCAGGCTCATTCATGACATTGTTAATGGCCTCCAGAGCCTCTTGCTCCTCTAGCACATACTGAACTTTCAAGCTCCAGGTTTCGTAGATGTCACCATTGAGTTTCAACCCTTTGTTATGCTCACCAACAATGTTTTTCGAAGCAGTAGTCATTCTTTAACAAAATAAAAAAATATTATGAGGATAATGTAAAAATAAAAATGATGCAAGGCACAATGTTCGACATACATACATATTATGATACTAAGCATCAATTGATTAAGTTAATAAACATATATATCAATCTTGGAGTCGAAAGTTCACTATGTTCCCAATCATCTTTCAAAAATAAAAATATGATAAAAATTAACCTATTCAATTATCTAGCTAAGCATCTTAATCATGTTTAAGACAACATAATTATCTAACATGATTTTATAATCCCATGTGGATCATAAGTTAACAAATAACTTATATTAGCATGCAAAAATTAATGCCAAACTAATTAACATTTATTACATGCTATACAAATTTACATAATATTTTATTTTAATGTTAAACTAATTAACATATCATATATGTTAAATAAATTAACAAGTAATATTAATATTAAACTAATTAATATTTGATTTCATGCTCAACAAATTAACATAAAGCATGTGTTAAACTAATTAACAAAAGTAATGTTAAAACAAAATAACATTCTAAGCATGTTAAACAAATTAACAAATAAATTTAATGTTAAACATATTAACATTTCAAGCATGTTAAACAAATTAACAAATAAATTTAATATTAAACTAATTAACATTTCAAGCAATTGGGATAGTAATATAATCATTGTAGTTTTCATCAACGAATATAAATACTAAATTTATATTCTAAAAATTAAGTCCATATGACCATTTTAAAATAATCTGGAATTTATTAAAAAAAGACAAAACCTTTTATAAATTTTAATTTAGGCCATTAGCCTAACTAACATTGCACAATACATAAAATAAAAATTAAACATAGAAGAAGCAGCCCATTAAAAAAATTACAATTAAAACGGGCCTTTAGTCCAAACATTAATTCTACAAAAAATAACCCAGAACTTGTTGGAATTTAGTTAGGCCCTTTCTGCCATATTATAGACAAAGAAGCCCATCAGCTTCTAAAGTCCAATTTCCAACAAAAACGTTTTTGCTATTTCTTTTAGGGCATCTTTGCATTTTAAGAAGAGAAACCTAATTTCTCTTTTTCTTCTTCTTTACTGGACAGCCGCCAGCAGCCCTTTGTACCAGATTTTAGAAAATGAGCACGAAGCTCCATATTTTCTTCCGTTTCTTTCCATAAACAATCTATACCAGATTTTAGAAAAGAGAGAAACTTAACTTTCTCATCTTCCCTATGGTCAGCCGCAACCTATCATTGAAGCACTAAGCTTCTAAGTTCCCTTTTTTTTTATTTTTTATGTGTACTTATATAAGGAATATTATAGTTACAGTAATTATTAAAATTATTGTGTTTTACCCTAGTGGGCACTAAGAGCACCCCTTATGGGTGGACTCTATTTTCCACAATATATATTACAGCCAAAAAATATTTCTACACCTCCTGCAAAACCAATATCTTTTTGTCAAGGTAAATCAATTCTATTTCTCGATAAATCCCCTTTAAGAAGTAACTAGTATTAGAATTCGCGCGATGCGCAGTCAATATTAAAGAATATTAATTATTTAAAATTATCATTTATATTTTTAGTGTATTATATTACGTCGTAAATAATATTTTAACTGACATTTACTTCTCGGTACAATATTTCATTAACTAAACTCTTGAAATATTTTTTGTATTTTGAAGTTTATTCAATTGTTCTCAGTAATTGGCAATTTTTTTATTATAGCTAATTTTTTTTTATTTTAAAATAATTTTAAAACTTCAACTTGAAACTACTCTCCAATTTGAATGGGATTATATATATATATATATATATATATATATATATATATATATATAGTTGATTATAAAATATCTTATTTATTAATTCAAATAAATAGAGTAACCAACCAATTAATTCAAAATTTAAAATTCAAAAGGTTTTTTAGTTAGAAAGGTAGTTTGTTTTGTCCTAATGCCACTTGGCTTTTTGTGGTTATGCCACTTGTCTTAATATTGTGCTTTTGCCTCTTATTTTATTATATATATATTTTATTATAGCTAATTATAAGATATCTTATTTATTAATTCAAATAGAAAGGTAGTTTGTTTTGTCCTAATGCCACTTGGCTTTTTGTGGTTATGGCACTTATCTTAATATTGTGCTTTTGCCTCTCCTTTTATTATATATAGATAGATAGATAGATATAGATTTAAAATAATTTTAAAATTTCAACTTGAAACTACTCCTCAATTTGAATGAGATTTTTTTTATATATATATTTTAGTTTTTTTTATTATATCTAATTATAAGATATCTTATTTATTAATTCAAATAGAAATTCAAATAGAAAGATAGTTTTTTTGTCCTAATACCACTTGGCTTTTTGTGGTTATGCCACTTGTCCTAATATTGTACTTTTGCCTCTCCTTTTATTATATATAGAAGATATTATATATTATATATAGATAGAAGATAGATTTTTATTTTTTTATTATAGGTAATTTTATTTTTTATTTTCTTTTGTTTTTTTTATTTTAAAATATTTGTAAAACTCCAACTTGAAACTACTCTCCAATTGGAATGGGTAGTCATTTTTCCTTTTTTTTATTATAGCTAATTATAAGATATCTTTATTTATTAATTTAAATAGAGTAATCAATTAATTTAAAATTTAAAATTCAAAGGTTTTTTAGTTAGAAAGGGAGTAACCAAAACTATTCTCTGACTTGAATAGGTAGTTTTCGGTTTGTTTTTATTTTATAATATTTTCGTTTTTTTACTGTAGCTAATTTAATTTGTTTCTTATTTTTTGTTTTTTAATTTTAAAATAATTTTAAAACAACAACTTGAAACTACTCCCCAGTTTGAATGCCACTTGATAAATATTTTGTCTTAACAATCCCATTTGACTTTTTGTATTTTTCATTTGAATTGAAAGTTTTTTTATTTCTTTATTTTCGTTTTTTTTATTTTAAAATAATTTTAAAACTCCAACTTGAAACTACTCCCCTATTTGAATGGGTATTTCTTTTATTTATATATTTCCGCTTTTTATTATAACTAATTTTACTTTTTTTTTTATTTTAAAATATTTTTAAAACTCCAACTTGAAACTACTCCCCAATTTGAATGGATAATTATTTTTCGATTTTTATTATAGCTAATTATAAGATATCTATATTTATTAATTCAAATAGAGTAACCAATTAATTCAAAATTTTAAAAAAAATTAGTTAAAAAGGTAATTCAAATAGAGTAATCAATTAATTCAAAATTTAAAATTCAAAAGATGTTTTAGTTAGAAAGGTAGTTTATTTTGTCTTAAACCGACACAGGTGGGTAGATAGAGAATATCTAGGGGCGCGAGACAACTCTCTCTAAGGAACTCGCAAAATAGCCCCGTAACTTCGGGAGAAAGGGTGCCTCCTCACAACCCCCAACTTGAAACTACTCCCAAATTTGAATTTGTAATTTTTTATTTTTTTCAATTTTGTTTTTTATTTAAAATAATTTTAAAACACCAACTTTGTTGGAGCTTTATCCTAAAAATCTATACTTGGCGTCTCATGGTTATACCATTTGACATCATATAATTATTTACTTCTTTTTTTTGTGTGTGTGTATATATATAAAGACTACTATATTAGAAAGAAACTACTCCCCAATTTAAATTGGCAATATTTTATTTCTTTATTTTCACTTTTTATTTTAAAATAATTTTAAAACTCCAAATTGAAACCACACCCCAATTTGAATTGGCAATTTTTTATTTTTAAATAATTTACAACTTCAACTTGAAACTATTCCCCAACTTGAATAGATAGTTTTTTTTTAATATTTTCGTTTTTTTATTGTAGATAATTTAATCTTTTCTTATTTTTCGTTTTTTAATTTTAAAATAACTTTAAAACTCCAACTTGAAACTACTCCCCAAATAATTAATTATTAACTACTTATGCCATGTGGCTTTTTTTATGATGCCATGGTTTTTTATTTTTTGTAATTTTAGTTTTTTATTTTAAATAATTTACAGTGTCCAACTTGAAACTACTCTCCAATTTGAATGGACAGTTTATTTTTTCGTTTTTTATTATAAAATATTTTATTTTATTATTTTATAGATATTTAAATTCAAAAACAATAACCAATAACTAATTATTAACTATTTATGCCATGTGACTTTTTTTTATGATGCCACTTGGCTTAAGGAGAGGGCATTTTCCTCTCCTTTTAATAATATATAGAAGATATAGAATATAGAATATAAAATATAGATATAGATATAGATATAGATTTATAGATATTTAAATTCAAAAACAATAACCAATAACTAATTATTAACTACTTAGGTCATTTTTTTTTATGATGTCACTTGGGGGCTTTTTCCTCTCCTTTTAATAATAATATAGATATGACTGATTGATTTCTAAAAGCTGAAAAACAAGTCAAACTTAACCAATAAAAGCAAGTGGACATTGCAAGTAGGATGACTGAACTGAAATAGATGTACATATAAACCTGTTAGCAAAAAACTACGAGTCTGTTGTGCTGATTTCGTAGATAACATAAGTTTTACATACAGACAAGCAATGCAATCAGTTTCCATCTGGTACAGAGAACAGCTATCTTGCTTCCATCAGTTTCAGGTACATGCACTCTTCTTTTGAGTAGAATATACTCCTCATAGAGAAACTTGTTAACTTTTTTTTTTTTAAATCAAGCAGCAAACTTTAAGCCTAGCATATTCTTTGAAGATATAAAACCTAGGTGTCTTTAAATAAGTAGAAATATGTATACTGCTTCACATTTGCCAAACCATCTAGCTTGACAGCCATCACCAAAGCCTTACCACTGCAGATGACAACGTCCAACATACCCCAACCGTTTCCATGGCAAGCACCAGTTTTCTGCTCTGCTGTACCAAAACATTATCACAAACCACCTTTATTAATAAAGACCTTGTGAACCACCAAATAGAAGATTTTTTACTTCGTTAGTTGTCCCTCTGAACCAACAGAAACACCACTTAACTGCGATAAGTAGCATCAACAATTAATGGGGAGTATATTATTGTCTCTTTTTTCTGACATATTGATATCTTGTTTCTTTTTTCTCAATACAAAAGCCCTTGTGATGATTCCCAGTTGACTATAGCACTTTAACACATTTGAAAAGGGAGGTTATTCACAAAATTAAAAAATGGAAGTTACTTCGAATAGTTAATTTGACAAAAATAATAACATCAAACTCATCTTGTGTAGAAAACTTGCATTGAAAGAATGAAGATGAGGATCACAAGTTCACCTACCAAAGCATAGATTACTCCAAATTTGGCATACCATCGGAACTCTCTAACATAGACGTTAGTTTCCACTTTCCACCACATTCATAACAACAAGCAAGTGCCTGAATACTCAAAGAAACCATCGCCCATCAGAAGGAAAGTACATATATCAGTTGGCTAGATATATGAAGCATGAACTTTCACTAGACTAGTGTACAAGTAGGAGTAATCAAAATTGCTACAGCTCTGTATAACCAAACGTAAATAACTCATCAAATCTTGGATGAACATGTAAGTAGTCATGCAACTCTTTTCTTTTCCATTTTCCATAGTCCATTATTGCAGACTAATGACTGACAGTCTTGACTGCCTGATGTTCCCAAGAGGCATGTTCATCAATACTTGAATAACCAGCAAAAGATGGTATAGATATCATTTGTATCAAAAGCATGTGCATAATAGGTAAGTTTCTTTTGAATTTCATATATTCTTACATGTATAATCAAATGATAAAATTGGTTATCATTCTTTTTGGAGGAACTATATAGGTATTGAATATCGTAGCATGCTAACTTCTGGGAAGTAATTGTGGATGTTTAAGGACTGGATCGAGGAACGCAAGCTCCATTTCACAAAGTGACCAATCAAGACTTGTTTGGGATGATTCTGTTACAATTCCATTCACACTAAAGATCTTAATAATGAATATTCTTAAGAGAATGGACTCTAAGCATTACCAATTCAAATAAATCCCTTATCCCCACAATTCTTCAAATTTTAAAGTACAATTTGTGTAGCTAACTACAAAATATGGTAATAATGTCATACTAAAAAGAAGTCATGAACTCTGAGAAATGATTAGGAATTATTGCTCTAATCAGTAAGTGTTGAAGTTTGTGACCATCTCATCTAAAAGTTTACGTTGATAGAGAGAACACACTTTTATATACTTAATCATATTTTCAACACGTCGCCTCACGTGCGGGTTTGATTCTTTTGATAAGCCAACCACGTGAAAATTCTTTTTTAATATTGGGTGGCGGTGAGACTCGAACCTCGGACCTTTGCCTGCTCTGATACCATGTTAAAGTGTATGATAATCCCATCTAAAAGTTTAAGCTGTTAGAGAGAACACACTTTTATATACTTAATCATGTTTTCAACAGTGAGAATAAAACTACAGGTGTCATAAGTTTCTTAGTACAAGTAGAAAAGTAAAAAATAATGAAATAATGCTAGAGTTATAAGTAGTACCTCTCCAACTTTTCTTTTTTTTAATCCATCCACGCAGGCTTTCACCCCCTGTGGTGGTGGGGTTTGGCTTGACTCCTACCTTATATATTAGAAATATAATAATACATCGAAAGGGGACATAAAACCAATACCTCCCGAAAAGGTACAACGCCAAAAAACAGAGCTATTGAAATGTACCAAGGCTTGTGCAAGCACATTCAAAAGATATAGAGGAGCTATTAGCAGCAACATTCCTTAACAATAGCTCCTCTTTGGCAGATCATGGAGGTTCGAAGAACCAACCTGAATATTATTTTTGCCTTTATTGTAAAGGCTGGAATTTGCATCCTAGCCAATCTGAGACCTCCTTTAATCTCACTGGGTAATTCATTTTCCGTAAAATAAATTTCGTTATCAGTGATGGCGTTTGCATACTTAGATAGCAGGTCGGCAACTCCATTACCTTCTCTTAGGCAATGTTTGATCGCAGTATCTTGTTGTTGCACCATGTTTTGAAACTTTGTAATGATCTCCGGTAGCTTTCATGGTATCTTAGATTTGCCCGAGATCATGTTAACCACCAAAAGGGAGTCCATTTCTAGTGTAAGTTGTTGTAGATTTTGTTGGCATCACCATGTAATACCTTGAAGAGCAGCTTGGGCCTCTGAGCAATTGTTAGTCAAGAATTGGATTGGTGTTGCAAATGCCATCACCATGTGACCATTTATGTTCCTGACAACACCTTCCGCTCCTGCTATATTCAGGTTATTCATGTAGCTTCCATCCGTATTAGGTTTCCAGGCTCCCTCTGGTTTTTTTTATTTGACCATGACACTTGATAATTTACGCTTGTAATTTTCCACCACTTCGCAGATTTTAATCCAGTTCCATTCCCGGTCCATTTTGCTGAACATCTGCCCGAAGGAGACTTTAACCTGAAAAAGAACTTGTTGGTAAATTCTAGAAATAGATATAGGATTCTTACCATATTGTTTTGCCACATCTAGCTTTCCATAGTTCCCAGCAAACTATCGTTGGAGTGATTTGCAGTAGATACTTGTGAACTATGTTTGTTGCTTGTTTGTTCCACCAGTATTCAAATATGTTTAGAACAGTCCTTCCTCTTGGATAAAGTCCAAGAGGCGCGGATATATTCTTCCATATTTTCTTAGCTGTTTCACTTAAAACAAAAACATGGTTCACCGTTTCTTCTTCTGGTATCCTGCAGTAAACACATCTAGAAACAATATTAGTGTTAAACTTTTTAATAATATCATCAAGCGGCAATTTGCATTTTAGAATTCTCCAAGTATTGAAGGAAATTTTAAATGGCAGATTTTTGTTCCATATTTTCGCAATCCTTGGATCGAGATTTCTTCTTTGTCTTAACGTTTGATATGCGGTAGCACAGGAGAAGGAACCCTTGGTGTTAGGAGACCAAATGGCACGGTCTTTCTTGTCTGATTGGCCGAGGTTAACTAGGGAGATCTCTTGCATTACATGAGGAGGAAAGTTATCTTTTAGCATGTCCAGGTTCCATTGATGCTGATGGATAAATTCACAAACTATAGTGTTCCCCGACATGCGATTTTGGATGTAAAGAAACCTGAGAGGGCATGAAGGAGCACCAAAAATAGCTTCTCCCTTGGTTGACTTTCCAAAAAATATTGGTATCTACTTTTTCTCTTAATTCCAGTAGATTCCTCCATGTATTGGAGTCTTTGGAGTTTAGTACTTTGGAAAGATGGTTTGATCTCGGGTAGTATTTCGCTTTTAAAAACTTGGTCCATAGGTTGTCTTCCACTCGAAATCGCCACCATCTCTTTGCCGCAAATGAGTTACAAATGTCTTGGACCTTTTTGAAACCAACACCACCTTAATCGCACGGGTAACTCAAGTTATTCCACGAACTCCAATGGTATATCTTCTTGCCTTCTTTTTCACCCCAGAAGATACATTTCAATTTGACTAATAATTGCTCTTGGGGGAAGCATGGCAGCGAAAAGGTAGAAAGTCTTGCTCTTGGGGGAAGCATGGCAGCGAAAAGGTAGAAAGTCTGGAATTGTAGCGCATGATTGATGATAGTAGCTCTTCCACCAAAAGATAGCATTTTGCCTTGCCATCCTCCTATTTTGTTGAGAAATTTTGTTGCAAGACCTGACATATCTTCTTTCTGCCAGTATATATTGGGCATTCTAGTTAAGTGAAGGGGAATTGAATTTGTTTAAATCCAGTTCACTTCCTTATTCT
Source organism: Nicotiana tomentosiformis (assembly GCF_000390325.3). NCBI lineage: Eukaryota > Viridiplantae > Streptophyta > Magnoliopsida > Solanales > Solanaceae > Nicotiana > Nicotiana tomentosiformis. The sequence continues at coordinate 161,763,035 of NC_090813.1, read as the reverse complement.
TCTGTTAACTCTCTTATCTCTGAAGTTATGAGTGAGAAAGCAAGTTTTTTCCAAACACTGAACTCAATTACATGGTAAATTGACCATCTACAGCAGAAATAATTGAGTGCAATATATGAAAACAAAGATAGTGGAAGTCAAGAAATGGATTAACAAGTATCTAAATTCTAAATAAAAATTATTCCCACTACTCCAATTTATGTAACGTTATTTCCATTTTAGACACCTTTCTATATATATTAAGAAATAATCTAACTTATTTTCTTTTTTAACCTTGAGATGATTTATAAGGACACGAATATCTATAACTTGTTTTAGATCATAAATTTTAAAAAATTTTCTTTTTTTCTTAAATTTCATGCCTCGTCAAACATTATCACATAAAATAAACAAAGGGAATAACAGGTACAAACTAACAACAACAACAACAACAACAACAACAACAACTACGCCTCAATCCCAAACAAATTGGTATCGGCCATATGAATTCTCACTAGTACAGATAAGCTCAAGTCATGTCATCATCATACTAAATAATTATAGACTAAGATTCTAAATAAAGGAGTAATAAATAAACGGGGTCTTCTATTTATCTGAGAAGACAAGAAAAATGCTTTGCTGGAACTACTAATTATTGACGTCATGGCCTACGAAGAAAAACATGCTACTTCTATACATTAAAATTAAGGACAATTAGGAACAAAAAATATGATCAGTGTATCTAACAAAGTGTTGGAACTTGGAAGCATTTGTTAGAGGCAGTCAAAAGTAGAAGAGAAGTTGGAGCCTTGGCCGCATGCAGCAGCCTTGTTGTCTGCAGCGGTGATGGTAGGAGTATTGGGGTAGTAGGCTGTGGCGGCGGTGTTAAGAATAGTCGGTAATCACGGCGGCTCCGCACTACTTGGGTGTACTATAAAAGTTTTGTAAAATTTATTTAAGAATATTTTTAAGATTAGTTGTTTATTTCTACACAAATTTTAAATTTTAAGAGTTATTTTATTAGAAAACTTTTTTGATTGCAAAAGAATCAAATAGACCACGCAGTAGTTTAGTTTTGGCAAATAAAATGGGTAGAGAACTTTGACAACACATTATTTTTAACATCCTAAGTCGTTGGACTGTCTCACTCAATTGTGTTAAGATGTTCAAACTATAATATATAACCATATAAAGTAATATTTAACTTATATATACAGTATAATTTTTCGGCGAAGAATGTGTGCTTGACCACCCTTGACGTAGGGTGGCTACGTCGTTGGTTGGTACGAAGTGATCAGAGCAAAGTGTTTTATCATTTTAATTAACAAATAATTATGTGATAAACTAAGATAGAAATATGTGTTAATTAAGTATAGTAATAACTGGTTATGTGAAGAAAATAAAAATATATTTTGAAATATATATATATTATCGTGTAATAACTTTTAATACAACAATTAAATAAACAGGTACTTCATATGTTAAAATCTCTGTGAATTTCTACCTTACCAATGCTGCATAACCTGCTTGACCCCTTTATTGGATTGTTATAGATTTTAGGGTGAACTGCAGTAATAGTCATTTTTAAGCCCGTTATTTAAAATATATCCACAATTTATAATGTATTTAAAGATTAGTCAATCCATCCAAACTTCAGGACTAAGTATCTTGAATTTGAAAATTTAGGATTTAGTGTCCTGAATTTTTGAGCTGCTAATTTGAAATTCAGGACTAAATTTTTGAACTACTAATTTAAAATTCAGGACATAAGATTCGAATTTCTAGACACAATTTTCGAACTTTAGGACACGATGTCCTGAAGCTTGAATTTTGAGGTTTAAACTCTAGGAAATTGTGTCCTGAAATTTGAACAAAACTGACTAATCTTTAAATATATTATAAATTGTAAAAATATTTTAAACAGCATACTTAAAAGTAGCTATCTGGTGTCATTTCCACTAGATTTTAGGGTGGTAGTAAATTTTAGTGATTTATGACTTATGAGATACATTTTATTCCTTTCAGTAAAGTTGATCTTTTGTGTTGTCGAAATTGTTCTTAATTATATAATTAATATTTTTAAACCTTAAATAGAAAATTAGTTAAAATTTTGCATTCTTTAATACTTCCTCTTATATGACTTACAGTTTGAATTGTTACAGATTTTGGAAGGAACATTTAATGTATTTGTAAGAATAGTGGAATATTAAAGTAAGTAGTAAATAATACTCCCTCCGTTTCAATTTATGTGAATCCATTTGACTGGGCACGGAGTTTAAAAAAGAGAGAAGACTTTTAAAATTGTGGTATAAAATGAGGCATATATATTTTGTGTGGTTATAAATCATTGCATAAAGGTAAATTATTTTCAAATAGGGAAAGAAGTCATTCTTTTTGGCACGGACTAAAAAAGGAAATAGGTTCAAATAAATTGAAACGGAGGGAGTAGTAGTAATAGATAATACGGAAAAGAGCCGAAACTGTCCTTGAATTATTGGTCAAGGTCTAAATATACCCTCCATCTACCTATCTTGTCCAAAAATGCGCTCAACATTATCTTTTCGGCTTATTTCTGTCCTTATGACTAACTGTCAATTTGAATTTTAAAAAGAATTACATTTAAATTCTACATGTGATTTTATTACTGGTCCAATTCAATTAATTAAATAAGAAAGGGCCAAAACTACCCTTGAACTATTGACCGGGGCTAAATATACTCTCCATCCACATATAGGTTAAAAAATGGCCCAACAATTTAACCCACCTGAAAAGGTGCCCAAACCCACCATAAACCCTTTTTCATATTAAAAAAAAATCTATCTTAGAATTTTTTTACCAATTTATGAGAATCACAAAGAAAGAAACTATTTTTTTTCTTCATTTTGTTTGTAATTCCTTACCAATAATATAACATCACACTGTGCATATATAGATAGATCTATATACATACAGAAAAATCATAAAATTACCATAAAACGAAAGCAACTAAATATCATAAATGAAAGAAGGCTATCACGGTTTTTTCATAGGTCTTCTAATTAAAAATAAAACAAGATTTTGGTTATTTCAATTTTCATGAAAGAACAAACCAGCGAAAGCTGGCATTCTAGGAAAAATATTAGCCTCAAATTGAGATTATCCATAAGAAATTAATATTGACCATTAGGAGTAATAAATATGAATAATTTGATTTCTTATTTCTTGTGAAGGATTGAATGTCCATTAACTAATGATCAGTCACTGACCAATATTACCCTATTAATTTCGGGCTAATTTAATCACTTGGGTGCTCACTAAAATATTAGGTATTAATATTAAACAAACATAAATAAGATGGAGAACGTAAAATAAAAATGTCCGAAAAAAATATTTTCCCGGCGAGATTTTATGTTTTCCGGACGGGTTAGTATTTGGGTCGGGTAAGTTAGAAAATCAGGTATTTTGGGGGGTATTTTTGAATGGATAGATGAATGGACGGTGTATTTAGCCCTACCCAATAGTTCAAGGATGGTTTTGACTCTTTTCTATTTATTTAATTAGATTGGACGGGTAATAAAACGACACGTGAAATTTAAATAATTTTTTTAATTCAAGTTAACTATTAGACATAAGGCCAGAAATGAGCCGAGGATATAATAAACTCTTTGCTAATAGTTCAGGGCAGTTTTGACCCTTTTTCATAAATAATAAATATTGTGTAAAGGAAATTATGTATCACCGTATAAGCAAATTTGTATTTTTCGATAAATTATGAAAGTCGTTTAAATGTAAGTATTTGGTTAGTTGGTAGATCTTCTAAGATAGATCTTCTGTCTTACAAAACCTTAAAGTTGCATGCCACAAGTTAAAACAATAATTCCTTTGTTGGTGGCTAACTCTGCTCTTTTCTTTTATTAGTCGGTAAGTGTATCCTATTTTATTAAGCGGGTCGACAAATACTAAATTAGAAGGTTGATGTTTTAACTTTAATACCACACAAGAAAGGGGTGATTTGTGTGGTGTTCAATTTTTTGCGTGCACAAATTATGGAAGGACCTGGTTCTTCTATGTGTTCCTTATACTACTGTTGTGGAATAATAAATGCAGAAATTAAAGAACACAAGTATTTTACGTGGAAAACACCTGGCTCAAAAGGTGAAAAAAACCACGACTTACTTTCCAGTAGGATTTTTCCAAAACTCTTCACTAAATCATTGAGCCAAAAATTGCATTTACAAAACACTTTTGTAAACCTAGGATTAACTCTAATCCCGTTGTGGCAACCAGCCTCTGACTGTTGCGATAACTTCAAGTTAACTCTAACTTGAATACTCTGAGTACCTATTACAATTGCCTCTAGATAAAGCTGAAAGGTACAATATGAAAACACCTACTACAATTGAACTAGAATAAAAGACAGGAACTGGTTCTTCTATTTAGTTCATGTAGCTTCAGGTTCGCACACTTGAATCACACACGAACTGTTTGCAAAAATGCCTTGTTATTTTGCTCTCAATTCACGTTCAACTTCTGCTTTTGTGCGTTACCTGTAGAATGAGAACATCCTGCGATTTATAGAGTTAGTAGAGTAGAAAATAACTAGAGTTCTAATGCTACTCTTCCTTGGTGAAAGAGTTCTAGTTAATCTCAACTCCTAACTCCTTCCTTATCTTGGATAATGTTCTCGTTGAATAAGGAGTCATTCACCTTATCAATTATGCAATCTTTTCGATCAGGAGATATCTATTATTATGCCAGATTTCGTTTATCTCCTGCATGTGCATCTCACGTGCTTTGAATCTGCCCACGTCTATGCCTACCAGTGATGGACCTGGTTTATCCCTGAGTGCCTTTGTCAATCTTCAAAACTATCCTTTACTTGGGCCAACAAATTTTCTCTTTTTGATGATGATAAATTCTGTGCTTCCATAAGCTTAGGCCATGTTTCAACTTAGCTCAACATCAACACAATGTTAGAAATATTTTTTCTTTTTATCACTTATCATCAAGGACTAGGTTCATTAGGTTATAAACATCACTGTTCAAAGTGTAAAGCACAACTTTTTTCCCATTTTGACATCATCGAAAAGTTGCATAAAAATGTGAGATAACCAGATTTTAAAACTTACTCATGGTCGTTGGGTCTACTTTAAATGAAATCATGGATTAATCATCATAGATCAAGCTAAGAATTTTAACCATCAAAGAAATATAAACAAACAATTAGAGCAAAAATAGTGAATTTCATTGATGATTGATACGATTCTTCCACAAAGCATAAAAAGAAATAAAATTAGTGAAAGCATGAGCAAACAAAAAAAATTCCAAACTGGGTCACTGAAAGGTCTACACTAGGCTAGGAGTTTAAGGTTTGGAAGAATTAGGTGCTTGGTTTTTGGCTTGGAGGAGTTTCAGTATATCCTGAAGAATGCCATTATTCTTCTCCTTTTCTCTTGCCATCTCATTTCTGAGAGCATCTCTCTCAGTCTCCACCTCAGCTAACCTTTTCTTCAGCCTTTCAATCTCAGCATCCTTAGACCCACTTTGTTGCACCAAGGCTCTCACCTTGCTATTCACTGGTACCTTCTTAGATAAACCAGGTTTTTTAGGAGTGACATGGACTTCATAGTCACAAGCAGGCAGCGTATTTGCCCCAAAATGATCCTTGCTTGTACCAACCTCCCTTTCTTCTTTGGATTATAACTTTCAGTCACTCTCTTCAGTAGGTCTGCGAGGGTTTCCTGTTAAGATGAAACAGGTTCATCTATATTTTTTCCAAGTTGAACCAGCCTTTTAGCGGCTTTTCCAGATCCACTTCCCCCTGTTTTCTTTACACGCTCCTCTACTCCAGCAGATATTTCTTCCCAAACAACCATTATACCTGTTTCTTTGGTTAAACTCATAGGAGTGGGTGAAGAATCAACTACTTTTTTACCCTTTTCCCTCACAGCACTTCGAACACCTTTGCTCTCATTTTCTTTTTCTTTTTTATTTTTACCACCAATTCCTCCAGACTCTGTAGTTCCAACACCTGCTTTAGACCCTACTAGTATAAACCTATTCTCCAAATTTATTCTCTCCCCGCAACAACCTTGCGATCAAGCATCTTTACTCTTTTATTAGAGGTTAGGGTGGTGGAAGGGATGATAGTGGGTGTGGAAGTCTAATCAAACTGAATTTCAGTTTTGAAAAGACTTCGGAGTGTATCCCTAGAATCTAGGTACTTCAATTTGGTTGGGACGCTTTTGAACAGAACTGGTTCACTTGTAACGGATAAGTCCAAAAGGAGTTTGGAATTAAGTAGGACTCTGTTCATGATCCAAATATTATTATTTCAAATTAGAAAACATATCGTGTTATCTTGATGAACTAGGTTCTTCACTGATAATTCTCTTGTGTAAGTCTAAATTTTCCAAAATAGAGAAAATATCATTAGAGATTAATGAGTCATTTTAACACATGGCACAAGAGTATACTATTGAAAGTATGACTCTAAGCAAAAATTAATCTAATTATATACACATTTTCAGATTTTCTAACCAAAACCAACAAAAAAAATTCTCAATTTTTTTTTAATTTCCTTTTTTTCGTTGTGAATTCTGAACTGATCCTTTAAGGTGATCTTAATCATCCCTAATTCTAACCTTTTCCTTTCAAAGTGATCTCTACTTAGGGCTTTTGTGAAGATGTCAGCTATTTGCTTGTCAGTAGCACAAAATTCCATAGAGATCAACCATTTTTCATAGTTATCCCTCAAAAAGTGATGCCTAATATCTATGTGCTTAGTTCTCTTATGATGAACTGGGTTCTTGGTCATACTAATTGCACTAGTGTTATCACAAAAAATAGGGATACAACCAACATCAATTCCAAAGTCCATTAATTGTTGTTTGATCCACAATAATTGAGCACAACATAAAGCAGCAGCAACATACTCAGCTTCAGCAGTAGATAAGGCCACTGAATTTTGCTTTTTGGTGGCCCAAGACATAAGACATGAGCCAAGAAAGTGTGCCATACCTGAGGTGCTCTTTCTATCCACAAGAAAACCTACATAATCAGCATCAGCATATCCCACAAGATTGAAATTACTACCTTTTGGATACCAAAGACAAAGATCAGTAGTGCCTTTTAGATATCTCAAAATTCTCTTGACAGCCGTCAAGTGAGACTCATTCGGATTTGCCTGAAATCTTGCATAAAGGCCTACACTGAAAACAATGTCAGGTCTAATAGCAGTGAGATACAACAATGAGCCAATCATTCCCCTATACAACTTCTGATCAACAGATGAACCAGGTTCATCTATATCCAACTTTGTAGCTGTTGTAATAGGAGTGTATTTCTTTGGAGTCTTCCATTTTAAACCTTTTAAGCAACTCTTTTACATACTTCTACTGATGGATCATAGTTCCATTTGAATTTTGTTTAATTTGTAAGCCTAAAAAGAAATTAAGCTCACCCATCATGCTTATTTCAAATTCACTCCTCATTAGTTTAGCAAATTCTTTACTTAACTTATCAGTAGTTGCTCCAAAGATTATATCATCAATATATATCTGAACTACCAAGAGATCTTTACCTTTTTCTTTCAAGAACAAAGTATTGTCAATTTTACCTCTCTTGTAGTCATGCTCAAGCAAAAACTTTGATAATCTTTCATACCATGCTCTTGGTGCCTGCTTGGGCCCATAAAGTGCTTTGTCAAGTTTGTACACATGATCAGGACTTTCCTTGCTTTCAAACCCTGGAGGTTGCTTGATAAATACTTCTTCCTTTAGATAGCCATTGAGGAAGGCACTCTTGACATCCATCTGGTGGAGGGTGAATTCCATATAAGCAGTAAAGGCTATGAGGAGTCTTATTGCTTCCAACCTTGCAACTGGAGCAAAGGTTTCATCATAGTTTATGCCCTCTTCTTGGCTATATCCTTGAACCACCAATCTTGTTGTGTTCCTTGTAACAGTTCTATCTTCATCAAGTTTGTTTCTGAAGACCCATTTTGTGCTAATTACTGATATGTCCAATGGTCTTGGCACCAGATGCCAAACTTGACTCCTTTCAAATTGGCTGAGTTCATATTGCATTGCATTTACCCAGTCTGCATCCTGTAAAGCCTCAGCAACATTTTTAGGTTTAATAAGAGATAAGAAAGCATCAAAAGCACAAAGATTCTTTAATAAAGATCTAGTTTTGATTCCAGAGGTTGGATCGGTAATTATGTTCTCAATGGAATGAGAACTTTGATACTTGTAAGGTTTCACAACCAACTGGTTTCCCCTTGATGTTTCTTCAATGCTTTGTTGTTGTGGAACAGGTTCATGGACCGGTTCCCTTGAGGTTTGAGAATCATTTCCTCTTTGTTCTATTCCCCCTGTCAGGTTGCCCTGGGTAGAAGGACTTGTTCCATCACATGTTCCTTCTTTCAGTGTTGCTTTAGTCTGGGCTGTGATTTCATTTAAGTTTCTCACTAGCCCAATTGCTTCATCATCATATTCTTGTCTCTCAGAAAGAATGCTAGTTTCATCAAAAACCACATGAACATTTTCTTCAACACACATAGTTCTTTTGTTATAGACCTTATAAGCTTTACTATGTGAAGAATATCCCAAGAATACTCCCTCATCACTTCTGGGATCAAACTTGCCTAGGGAGTCTTTATCATTGTTGTGCACAAAGCACTTGCATCCAAATGCACTAAGATGGGATATATTTGGTTTTCTCCCTTCAAATAACTCATAGGGAGTCTTCTCTACAAGAGGTCTAGTCATGCACCTATTTATGATGTAGCATGCAGTATTTACAGCTTCTGCCCAGAAGCTATGGGGCAATTTACTAGAAAGAAGCATAGTCCTAGCCATTTCTTCAAGTGTCCTATTCTTTCTTTCAACTACTCCATTTTGTTGTGGAGTCCTAGGAGCAGAAAAATTGTGATCTATGACATGCTCATCACAAAATTCAGCAAATTTAGCATTTTTAAATTCAGTGTCATGATCAGACCTAATTGATGCAATTTGATTACCTAGTTGTTTCTGAGTTTTTTTAACAAAAGAAATGAACATGTCAAATGCTTCATCTTTAGATGTTAAAAACAATGTCCAAGCAAACCTAAAGTAATCATCAACAAGCACCATCACATATCTTTTACCACATCTTCTTAATGTTCTCATTGGACCACAAAGATCCATATGGACCAGTTCCATCGTCCTGGTGGTGCTTACCACTTTCTTACATTTAAAAGAGGATATTACTTGCTTCCCCCTTGCACAAGCCTCACAAACTTTGTCTTCCTTGAACTTGATGTTAGGCAGCCCTATCACCAGATCCTTGGAGACTAATTTGTTGAGTTGACTCAGACTTGCATGTCCAAGTCTCTTGTGCCAAATGAGGGGATCATTGTCCAACACACTTAAGCAAGTGAGTTCATTTTCTGATAGTTTGGACAGATCTACAATATATATATATTGTTCACTCTTTTTTCCTGTAAAACAATCTTGTCGGTGGTAAGATTAATTACAAAGCATTTTGTAGAGGTGAATGCTACCAAGTTACCTCTATCACATAGTTGTGATATACTAATTAGACTGTATTTTAGGCCGTCTATCAAATAGACATCCTCAATCGAGTGAGAGTCAGTCTTACCTACCTTACCAACCACAATGATCTCACCTTTCTTCCCATTTTCAAAGGAGATATTACCTCATTTGAGGTCCTCAAGTGAAAGGAACTGGTTCTTGCTTCCTGTCATGTGCTTTGAGCAACCACTATCCATGTACCATATTTGGCTGCTTCCCTTCACTTGGACCTACAAAAGGAAATTAGGGGTTAGTCTTAGGAACTCAAACTAGTTTGGGTCCCTTTCTATAGGGAAAAGGATGAATCAAATTCTTTTTAGCCCAACCTGGCAGCCTATTTTTCCCTTGAACAAACTTTTTATTCTTTTGACTAGACTTTTCTTTTGCAATGCATTCACTTTTATAGTAACTAGTCTTACCATAATGTGTGCAAATTTTGTTCTCAGGAAGTGTGAGATACTTGCTTTTGGGATCCCATTTAGGTGGCAGATTCCCAAAGCCAATTCCTCTTCTATTGCTATTGTGATGTTCCTGTAGCCATGACAGTGCATCGGAGGACCTGTTCCATTTACAAGTTATGTCTAGTTCATTCTTGACCTTGCCTAGATCCTTTGTCAAAATTCTTACCTGCTCATCTTTCTTATACAACTCATCTTTTAGTTTACCTACATTTTCTTCTAGAGTGAGTTGTGTGCAATCAACTGTCTTCTTACTTGTTCCTAATTTCAGTTTAGGTTTTCAGATCTAAGTTCTAAGACATTTGATTCAAATGCATGAACCTGGTTCTTTAGTGCAGTATTTTCACTTACAGTCTCACTAACTCTAAGTTCCAGGTTCTTACACTTTGCTTTTAAAATCACACATTCCTTAGACATCTATTTTTTTTATTGTTTATATCCTCAAATTCATCAATGAAATCTAGAAGTAACTCAAATAGCCTTTCTTTAGACAAAAACTTAATCTTGTCTTTTAGATGGATTATACTTACTTCATATTCCTCATCGGATTCTCCAATTGCCATAAGTGCTTGTTCATCTTCATCTTCATCATCTGAGTCCTCATCTGAGCTTTCTCCCCAAGCAGTAACCATAGCCTTTGTTGGTCCTTTGTTCTTTTTGGGATGAACATGTTCCTTCTTTCTGTTTCTTCATTCAGCTCTTTCCTTCTTCCATTCAATTTCTCATTGAGGGCAGTTTTTGATGTGGTGATCAGTCTTCCCACAGTTGTAGCAGCCCTCATTGGTCTATTTTTCAGGAACCCTTGGTTTATTGTAGCCTCCACTTCTTGAAGAACCCTTTCCTCTCATTAGGTACTTCTTGAAGTCCTTTGTGATTATAGCCATTTCATCATCTTCTAGATCAGAACCTTTAGTGATTCTGAGTGCCAGGCTTATTTCCTTTTTGGGTGCATCCATCTTCATGGTTTGCCTTTTATGTTCATAAGTAGTGAGATTTCCAATTAGCTCATCCAGCCTAAGAGTGGCAATGTTCTTTGATTCCTGAATGGCAGTGATTTTGCTCTCCCAAGTAACTGGCAGAACCCTTGTCAAAATCTTCTCAACTATGTCTTCTTCAGAAATAATCCTTCCAAGAGACTTAAGTTCATTTGTCAACATGATGAACCTTGTATACATCTCTTGGATGGTTTCCCCTTCCTTCATGGTGAAATTCTCATATTGAGAATATAGTAGTGTTCCTCTGGACCTCTTCAAAAGGAAGGGGTGATTTATGTGGTGTTCAATTTTTTGCGTGCACGGATTATGGAAGGACCTGGTTCTTCTATGTGTTCCTTATACTACTGTTGCAAAATAATAAATGCAGAAATTAAAGAACACAAGTATTTTACGTGGAAAACACCTGGCTCAAAAAGTGAAAAAATCACGACCTACTTCCCAGTAGGATTTTTCCAAAACTTTTCACTAAATCACTAAGCCAAAAAATGCATTTACAAAATACTTTTGTAAACCTAGGATTAACTCTAATCCCGTTGTGACAACTAGCCTCTAACTGCTGCGACAACTTCAAGTTAACTCTAACTTGAATACTCTGAGTACCTATTACAATTGCCTCTAGATAAAGCTGAAAGGTACAATATGAAAACACCTACTACAATTGAACTAGAATAAAAGACAGGAACTGGTTCTTCTATCTGGTTCATGTAACTTCAGGTTCGCACACTTGAATCACACACGAACTGTTTGCAAAAATGCCTTGCTATTTTGCTCTTAATTCACGTTCAACTTCTGCTTTTTTGCGTTACCTGTAGAATGAGAACATCCTGCGATTTATAGAGTTAGTAGAGTAGAAAATAACTAGAGTTCTAATGCTACTCTTCCTTGGTGGAAGAGTTCTAGTTAATCTCAACTCCTAACTCCTTCCTTATCTTGGATAATGTTCTCGTTGAATAAGGAGTCCTTCTCCTTATCAATTATGCAATTTTTTCGATCAGGAGATATTTATTATTATGCCAGATTTCGTTTATCTCTTGCATGTGTATCTCACGTGTTTTGAATCTGCCCGTGTCTATGCCTACCACTGATGGACCTGGTTCATCCCTGAGTGCCTTTGTCAATCTTCAAAACTATCCTTTACTTGGGCCAACAAAGGTGGTCACTCCCGCTAAAGAAAAAGCAATTCTTCATTCAATTTTTGTTCAAAATTTTGATCTTACCAAGTTACCTTTCTCTAACGTTAAATAGCCAAATTTTCTCATACTTCTTTTTCTAGTTTTCTTTTTTTCTTTTATGTTGAGCTTCCAAAAGCCACCGGAGAGGGAGAATAAACAATTGATGGCTAAAGATCTTGAATAAAGCATTAATAGCTTTGCAGAGGAGAATCTTTGATTCTTTCCGAAGGTGTTCCTTATTATCAATTCTTGGCCTTTCCAACAATCAACCATGACTCAGCAGAGAAGGTGAAACGTATGGGTGTGTGACCTGCACCCCATGCCTCAAACTCGCACTGAGCGAATTAACCCATCATAAAATAACAAGTAATGGGGAATTGACGAAAATTGGTATAATCATAGACATGCAAATGAAGCTCTGTAAATCTTGCAACAAATTTTAAAATACCAACACATAGCACAATATCACATCACAAATTAATATACAACCCACATCGTATCGCAAGAAGCCTCCATGGATATGTAAAAGAGTAGTAAATGCTTGGAAAATAGCTTGATTATGCAAAAGAATAAAAAATCGAGTAGGGAGAAGAGAACCCTAGCTCATAGCGCCATTACGTGGAACACTTCTCTACAACGGAAAAATAACAACAGTAGATATGGGCGCGAAACATACTCCGCAAAATCTCCTTGATCGTCTTCTAATTTCTAAAATATTCATATTTCATAAAACATGTTTCCCTGTATCAAAAGAGGAGGAAATATTTTTCAAAATTCTTTTTCAACATTATCCACCCTATTCTTCATCCCCACCAACCCCATCCATCCCACCCCAACCCATCGACCATACCCCACCCACCCCAACCTTGCACACCACCCACCCTAAATAGAAATATTATTAAGAGTACTTTCTTTTCATGTTGTAAATAGAGTACTTTTTTTTATTTCAACAAAATGAGTATATTCTTTTCATTATGTATAAAAAGTATTTCTTTCATTTCAACAAAACGAGTATTTTTTTTCGTTATATCGAAAAAGTATTTTCTTTCATTTTAACAAATTAAGTATTTAACAAAACGAGTACTTTCTTTTCATGATGTACAAAAAATATTTTCCTTTATAGTATTTTCTTTTCATGAAGTAGAAAAAGTATTTTCTTTCATTTCATCAAACTGGGTATTTTCTTTTCATTATGTACAAAAACTATTTTCTTTCGTTCAACATAATAAGTAATTTCTTTTCATGTTGTAGAAAGGGATATTTTCCTTTTCAACAAAAAAAAAAAGTATTTTTTTTAGTTATCGAACTCAAATTTCAACGTTATTCGTGTGTAAAAAAATAAACTAGCACATTAGTTCCTTTGGATTTGTGTGAATTTTGAAAAGAATAATTAATATTTTAAAAATGAGAATTTTGGGGAAGGTAAATTAAGGAGAGTAGCATAAAAAATTATTTTTCTAAAAATAGTTTATACTCTAACCAAACACTAAAAAAATAATTTTACTCCCCAACCAAATAAGGAAAAATAAGTGATAAAATCACTCATTTTTCATAAAAATATTTTCCATATAAAACATTTTCCTTTGTACCAAACACACCCAAAGCCGGTTGTTCCAATTCTATGTTGGGAGTACCAACCCGATACTGACAAATTCATTATGGTAACAAACATCATGGTAAGTCCCCTTCCCTCTCTTATCAAGGCCATCTCAAACGCTGTACGATTTTGATAAGTTTGCTAGCATGGCCAATATGATGAAACTGTTTTGTTCCTGTTCGGATAAGACAGACGAACAACTGTACATCCAGAAGAAATTTCTACGGAACCTAATGGTAAAGGACTTACCAATGTCATCTTTCTTTAAAAAACCGAAACGACAAGGACAATTTGTTGACTCTCCCCTTTCTTTCCTTGCCCCATTAAGCAAAAGGACATTGATGTCCACCGCACCTACTAGCGCATTTGCCAACGAAATTGCAGGCTAACAGTCACGTCAAAGGTTGAGTTATTTTCAACAAGAATGTAAACAACCTCAGTGCAGATTAGCTGTAACAAATACATACACAGTCCACTGCAAGCCCAAGAGCAGTCGCTTGTATTTCTTTGATCATCTTGTTTCCTTTGTCGTATAAGTAGAATGCCAACTAAAATGGGAGCCAAAAATATTACAATAGTCCTGGACACTTGCGCTTGGAAAATAATTATTCCACTAGATCATCTTAAAGATAAAATGAAAATTCAGCAGCGATTATAAATAGATCAGATGATAAGTACAAATATACGGATAAGAACTTGTATCACAGCCTCACAGAAAACAAAAATCAAGAGAGAAATGTGAAATATTACATGCTGGGGAAGAGGAAGACCGTTAAAGAATAACTAATGCAACCTTGTCAACTCTTCCACTCTCTTCATTAGTTCCTCAACAGGAACTGCCATTGCTTTAGAAATATCTTCCATCCGGATCCTGCTAAGATCTAGGAATGATTCAATCAAATCTCCGTCAAGAAAGTTTTTAGCTTCTACAGTTTTCTTCTCATTGTAAAACGACCTCCACTGCTCATGGCTCAGTCCGCCTACACCCTTTATCACTTTCCTTAAGTTTGTCTGCAGCTTTTCCAAAAATAAATACTGATCATGAGGAAGCGAGGCAATGACCCCAATAACACCATTCACTGTGCCAAATATGACGGTAGGTATCTGGCCAACATCTGAATCTGGCAATCGCATGACAAGTGAACCGTGTCTGAACCTATTAACAAATTCACCAAGGTGGTATTCACCAACCACTTCAAGACGGCTGCGCTCTTCATCTGTAGCACCCTCACTATTTTTCCTGACAGTGAAAAGGTTAAAGTTGTTCTCCGAACCAAGATAAATGTCATCGTCGAGAATCTCGACAGCTGACATCCAATTTGCATTATAGTCCCGGGCTCGCTCCTCTATAGCACCCTCCTCGTGCTAAATAGGAACAATATTGTGAATGTCAGCAATGACTTCTTATTGAAGTAAAGACAAATTAGGTTAAGCATAAGAAACTGGTAATTGAGAGTACAATTGTAGCTTTACTTTCTAAAGCATTAGAATATTATATTTACTTACAAAAGTTACCTTGAAAATCAGTAGAGAAATGGACTTCATCAAATCACCGACGACAATAAAATCCCCACGTGTTTGAACATAAAGAGCCAATATATGACCATGGTGTCCACATTCTGTCTGCAATTCTCGGCTGCCACCATCTTCACGCGAGGCCCACTTGTACAATTGAATCTTCTGATTGATTGCAGCAAGCAGTTTCCCATTGAAGGCATTTAGAGAGTAGACAGCTCCCTTAGTTTCCTTCTCTGCAATTAGTTGGAGCTTTCCATCTTCAACAATAAAAACTAAAATTCGGCCCTGCAATTACTCATCATTTAAGTACCTTAAATAACCATAAAAATGAACATCAGTGAATTAAACTAGCCCAGAAAAAAGTTGACTTCATTACATTGAAGGAATAGAGTAACAAGCTTATTAGTTTTGACTTGAAACAAAATTATATCAAACAAAACAGCCTCAAGGTGTAAAAATTGCTTCCAACCACGATTTCCTCCTTCAATAAAAGATTAGTTTGCTTAAATCTAGCTACTGATGATATAAACTCATCTCCTTTCCAAGCAATTCGTAAAGATTATCTGATGTTCTATTTTTTCACACTTTTTTTTTTACTTTGGGGTTTTTTTTTTTTTTTTTTGGGGGGTGGGGGTTGGGTTGGAGGGGGGGGGGAGGGGAGGGGAGACTATCATGTGATGTTATAATGAATATTAATCACTACAGTTTTTGATGTATTAAATATCTTCTTTATATCCCTTCAGCAATCCTCCCACCGCCCCATATTTGTTGTCACATTTCAGTTAAGCAAGGAATATAAGAATCTAGTTGAAACTTCAAAACAGTTGAAAGAAAAGATCATCAAGATCGCAATTTGCCTTATAACCACGTAGGCACATCACCAGTCTCAACAAAGAAAAAGAGCCAGAAAAAGCGGGTATGGTGATGGAAAGATGATAAAGTTCGGTATGGTATCAGATGAATTTGAGGAAAACAATATGGCTCGAAACCCAAAATCTACGCAAATCGATAGTTCATCAGAAATCACAGGATCTAAGCAAACCTTACAATTAGAGAAACTTTTATCAATGAAACTTACCTTGGTAGGTTCATTTTCCTCTGGCATCACATAAGCAGTCCCAACGCAATAATACACATTACTGTCATCAGAAAAGGAGCAGCTAAGTATGGAACAACCATATTCAAATTGGTCAAGGGGGTAAGTTGATATGAACTCAAATGTCTGATCATCTAACAGGCGGACAAAATGCACTTCAGGATCATCTGCATTCGACTGAGTATACTTGACGCTGCATAGAGCAAATGTCCTGGTCTGCTCTTGATGGCTGATCCGCCGTGCATGCTCCCCGAGGGGTATTGAACGGATGTGAAGCTTTTGAATTTCATCAATAGTGCCAATTGTTAACTCTCCTTCTTTTGCAATTGCGAGGCTGTTGACAAAAGAGAAATAACTATTAAAGCTCTTATGCATAGAAAATATAGGGGACAATTAATAAAAGATACAGAAACTTACAACAACAATTTATGATTTTCTAACATTCTTTGACTGTGACAGAAATGGAAGATCTAGCAAATATCAACTCTAACATTAGCTTGTAATGATATATAGAAGACATTTTAATTCTTTAACATGTTGACCCCAGTAATAGGTGTCTGAGGGCTGAGCTAGCAATTCATTCTCAAAATGTAATTAAACACTTTAATCAATAGACAGCGATAGAAATTTCCAACAGAGTACCACATTCAATTTTTAAGTCAGCAGACAAAATGTTGGCAGTAAAATTGAAGAAAAAGAAGGAACAAATTACCTGTCTGGAAAAGCTGCAACATTGAATGGGCACATATGACTAACTTCTTTAAGATTTACATTGCTATAAAGCAGCTTCTTGTTACTGCTGTAAATAACTGTGGGCCTATCAGAGGCAGCAAAGACGTGTGTAGCATCTTTAGATGAGAATGTACGAAGTGTTATGGGCTGGGTTCCAAGAGACACTTTTTTCCTGTCTGTCAGCTCACCAGTACTCATGCTCAATACATAATTCAAGAGATGACCATCTCCCAAAGCACATAGTAGATAAGATATCTGAAAGAGAGTTTTAGACCCCCAAAAAAGGAAAGAAACAGAGGTAAGAGAACATATTGGAGGAGGGCAGCATAAAAAATTTCATGGCTATTGCCTGATCCATTCAAAACCCCATTCCAGTATCAGTCAATCAAATCTGCTGGTGTATACTTTCTCTCACTCTTGCCATCCAACTACACTAGTCCACTTCATGAAAGATGAATTGTACCCAAATTTGGAAAGAAACATAATCTAGTTTAATGCTTCCAAGGATTCCTACTGTTCATTGATTACAGCAGCTTCAGGTCTTGATTTTATTTCATTTTATTTTCTTGAATAACCATATAGAACAATCATAAATGCTTCAGTATTGATGTTTTATTTTTGGATAAAGTAATAAATTTTATTAAAAGAAGGGCAAAAAGCGCACTCATACAAGAAGTATATCAAAAAATAGAAAACCTTACAAGAAGACATGGTTTTCCACGAAAGACACCTAACCTAATCTTCTACAGACTACAAGTAGGAAGTTCGTGGGTGCACCCCAAAAAGAAATAAGGGAAAAGAGACTATTTCTCAAATGTACGAGATCTTTCTCTACTCCATCAAATGCTCTCTTGTTCCTCTCTCCATACGCTCCACATAAGTGCTAGAGGAGCATGATTCTAGAGCACAATTAACAACCATCCCAACGATAACTCACGTTTGGCTATAAGCCTATAAAGCCTATAGACAGAGCTTTATCAAAGAAATTAAGGAATAAAAAATCTATAACCAGAGACCAGAAGGCACCCCACCTTTAGCCCAGTTGTTTCCCTGGTTTCTGCCCAGGGAAGCCCAAGATATCAAACCCAAAACCCCTGCTTGTCATTCCCGAAAAAGAAAACGGGTAGTTGAGGCATACAAGGCGACTAAAGATAGAGGACATACCCCTTCGAAGGAACACATAAGAACAGAACGAGGAATTATCTCCCCTCCTAGCTGTTCCTTTGTAATGAGATTCAAGTCGGGAAGTGAATATATCCTGACACTTATGTCTGTCCACATTCCAACTGCTGCAATTTGACTATTGTTTGGATTCTCACCAATTGGATTTATGTCCAGGCATGAGATATCATAATCCAACTTGGCATATTTTACTTCATTCAGCACCCCATCACCAATTTCTAGGTAGACCAGATGGCCACCCCCAGTTGCCAACAGTACCTGTAAAAGAAAAAATAGCAGCACATGAGCTAATCGGCAGAAGAGTGGATTAACAAACGTTTGCAACTAACAAAGGTAAACCATGGTTCCACCCCCCCCCCCCCCCCAAAAAAAAAGGGAAAAGAAACTATAGCTTTCAACAGACATCCTAAGGTGTCCGTGGTTGCCACAATTAACCAACACCCTGGTGAATCGTGAAATGGTTCTAAATTGAGCAATCTGAAATATATTCCTTTTATTTTACAATTTATTAACTATTTCTACTTCTAAGTTTAACTAAAGAACAAGCAAAGAAATTCAAATAATTCTACAGTCAAACCTCTCTATAACAGCCTTGTTTGTTCCAGATATTTTTAGATGTTATAGCGAATTGCTGTTATAGAAAACATATATTATAACAAAACATGAAATTTGGTTCTAGAAAAACTTGACTTTTTATAGTGAAGTGTTGTTATATAAGGATGTTGTTCTAGAGAGGTTTGACTGTATTAAGTGATTTTACTATTTAAGTCTTTCAAGTTCTCCATAACTTTGAAAAACTAGTACTCATTTGCTCAAGATTTCTTCAACTATATTATTGAGAGATCTAAAGAAGCCTTTCTCTAGCAAATTATGTTTTATATTGTGAAGGAGATCACAATTCATTCTTGTTCTACAAGCTGAAGTAGTCTATGTATTAGCTAAGATTATGCAGGTCCTAATTCATATTCAATTTTTAAATCCGGAAATTGTGTCACCCATTTGGCTTTATACAATAACTCTTACGCATAGAAAACAACATAGATCAAAAAAATATAAACTCCCTCATTTCCATTTCCAGTTTATGTGAAGCTATTCCTTTTTTAGTCTATTCCTTCTAAATTTGAAAAACATTTAACGTCAGATTCCCATTTTACCTTAATGAAAAGCCTTTATAGCAACAAAAATATTACCAGATTTAAGATCACAAGTTTCAGAAGCCTTACAACCACAGTCCACACAAACGTTATGGTTATGTTTAAGACCACATGTACCTTACCAAAAAAGAAAGGACCAGTCCCCTTCTATAGTAAGGGAAATTTTGTGAAAAACAACTGAACAACCAGTCCCCTTTACTTGACCAAGCTCTAGATCAAAAGAGAACATGGCGAGTTTACTCATGTAATTAAACTGTTATTATATGGAACTACATATGGATGCTTTTCTATCTTTGTTGAGATGTTACTAACTTGAATCTATTCTTTCATCTTATAATCTATTATATTGATGGAAGATGATACCACCTTGCATTTCTAGGGCAGCTTGAAGGACAGAAACCGATGCTTTGAAGACCAGAACTCGAACTGTTTTTTGCCAAATCGAGATGTCCACAAAGGTTAAATTTGCGTCATGGCTTTTAGAATAATAATGCTAATTCCTTTGTGGACTCAAATATTCTCTACACTATTAGAAGGAATTGAGTCTTTATCTATACATACATATGCACTTTCCTAGTACACAATTTTATTTAGTCTTTTTTTATTGGTAAGAGTAAGAAAATCTTCTTAGTACCGTTTAATGAAAGTTTTCACGTTATTTATCAAAAAGAATCTATGAAATGTGTTAACAAAACAAATAAAGCACATTCTTTGTTACTAAAGTAAAAAATTCATATAAAGCACATTTTTCGTATACAGAGGTATATAATTTGTGACTTATCTGCCTAATGTTCAAAATTTCATTGTGTTGTTTCTGTGTTGGTATCCAACTCTGTGATGCTGTTATTTAGCTTGTTATTCCGTGTTTCCTGATTCCTGACAGAGATTCACTTTTAAAGGTGAAACCCATCTTTTGGTCAAACACAGCACAAATTGGAAACAAGACCTTCTAATCCATATTTTCGTCAAACACAGCACACATTGGAAACAAGACCTAGGGTAAAATCAATCACTAGATTGTAACCTAGCGATGATTTTCCGTAAACTGATGTATAAAAATATAGCTATAGATAGGATGGTCACAAATATGAAGGAGAAAAAGAGGTCAAGGAAATTGGGTTTTTTCCAAAGTCAAAAGAAGAAATCAAGTATCATAAACTTAAAAAAGACAGAATACAGTTGCTATTAACTTACGAGCTCCAGTTCAAAATAAGTTCTGCACTTTGTAAAAGTAAATTCTATGAGCACAATAAAAAGATTCAGTGTTATAAAATAATCGAAGTATAGCTTTCCTTTTCTAAGTCAAAAGCAATGATTATTGCAACAAGAACTAATCACGAAAATTAGTAATATCTGGGGAAAATATACTTCATTCAGTTGGTATACAAAAAGATGTCACTGTTTAAAACAAGAACTTGGCACCAACAAAGAAAATGAGAGTAAATGTCCCAAGAAATACGATCTTGAAGCTACATAACCTAAAAAATGCATAATTGTGCATTGGAATCTGTGTCCAATCGCCACAAGCATGTAACAACCAACATCTGTCATTGTCATAGTTATTCGGTCTCTTGTTTTTTCCTGGAAGGGCAGAAAAACTGCACAACCATGATATATAAAAGCTATTCGACATTTGATCTAAAACTAATCATCAACAGGCTGTTGCCTGTCTCAAACTATTATGAAGTCATGGATAAATGCAAGAGGTAAACCTGAGTGGCATTAGCAGTTGCAACATTGACTGAGTAGCCGGCTGGAGCAAACCATTCGTTTTTCAGATCTCTAGAGATAGAGCTGACCAATCTTACAGAGTTAGAAGTAACCTGCATGACAATTTATGCGCAACTTTCCTTGAATACAGATTGTTTAATGTATTCAGCCAGAAATATAAAAGAAGCTTTCCACAGATGGTTAATGACAACGTTATGCCCTAAGCAATCAGTGTTCGATTCGATCATTACTCATTATAGTCTACCAAATTACTGCAGAGAAAGAGGTTATGGAAGATTCTGGTTTCTCAATTTTAACTCTCAATGAAGCCAAATAGGGACATACTAGCAGTAACAAGGCAATAGCAGTAACTGACAATCTCAAATATGACAGCGCAAAGAATAGTATTTGTTCCAACAAAGACTCTCTGTCTCCCCTCATCCAACGAGCACATATTAACAAAACAAGATGCATTACAACTTAAGAAGCATGTAAAAGATGACACATATATGAACTTTGACAGAATTTACGCACACAACTGGCGATTAACCTAACAAAAAAGATGATACTGAAGGAAGATGCTTCTGAAATAACGTTCTCATTTCTAACTTTTGTGATCTTAAGATAATATCAAGCATAGTGGAAACACTTGACAAATCTTCAAGACTACCAGTTACAGTATGCGCATAACAGACCAGAAAGAGTACCAACAAGAACTAGTGGAAACCATTGAAGTCTACACTCTAGAGAAGGAAAGAATTAGTTTCACAATGTAACGACAGACATTTTATATAACCTAGCATCTGTATAGAAAGAAATCATGTTCCTGCAGACGGCTACCTACAATTTATAGATTTTATAATCTATTTCTGAGCATTTCAAACTTGAAAAATCACACCAAATAACCCAAAAAGAAAGAAGTTGAACATACCAATTCCATGTATAGACCCTAAAGTATAATCCCCAGACAGATCTATATTATCAAATCACAATTTTGATCTAATCATAAATGTGTCTCAATTCATTACCCAGAGGTAGATAAGAATCTTATATGTAAGATTGTTATGAAAACCATAGAGACATGAAAAATGCAACCAGTGGTAGGGGTAGTATTTGAGAAGTATGGTTTTATGGAATGGGGATGGAGAACTAAAACCATTACAGTTCCATTTGGATGTAGCATGTGGAGGAGCAAAATGAAGGGGTGGGAGGACTTCAATGGTCATATCTTCTTTAGGGTTGGGGATGGGAGAAGAATTAGCTTTTGGAATCACAAGTGGTTCGGGGAAGACACCTTGAGGATTTCATTCCCTAATTTGTAGAGTGTTTCGAACGACAAGGAATTGACAGTCCATTAGATTCAGGGAGTGTGACGAGAAGTACTTTGGGATATGACGTTTAGCTAAGTTGCTCGGACACGGGTGCGGGTATCCGACACATCGGATCCGTCGAGATGTAAATTCTAAGATACAGGGATACGGATCCTAGTATGGATACGGGTGCGGGGATCCGGCTAAAAATAATTCAACAACAACCCAGTATAATCTCACTGGTGGGGTCTGGGGAGGGTAGTGTGTACGCAGATCTTACCCCTACCCTGGGGTAGAGAGGCTGTTTCCGATAGACCCTCGGCTCCTTCCCTCTAAGAACTCCCCACCTTGCTCTTGGGGTGGCTCGAACTCACAACCTATTGGTTGGAAGTGGAGGGTGCTTACCACTAAAGCAACCCACTCTTGTCTAAAAATAATTCAAAAAACTAAAAATATAGAAGTATCTCTAAATTATGAGAAATTTTGTGGAACACTTATGTATATTTTGTAAGTGTAGATTTCTTTTTTATTCTCAAGTTGTAAATAAATATAGGATTGATTTCCTAGATAAAGTACACTATTTTCTACAAATTTACCCTAGTTTTGGTTCTGACTTCGGGAATCAAATTGTATCTCGTCTCGAATTTTTCCGTCTGTCGTGGTCAAAGTACCCAAAATTGTTTGACCAAATCCGGTACGGATCCCATACCCACACCCACACTAGTGTCAAGTCGGCACGGGTGCGGCACCTAAACTGCCATGTCAGAGCAGCTTAAATGTTTAGGAGAAATCTGCAAGACTGGGAGTTGGGAGAGTTTCAAAGGTTAGTGGAGCTACTTTACAAGCAAATCAGACCTCACTTTAATAATGACTCGTGGAGATGAGCGCTAAAAAGTGATGGTTTGTTCACAGTCAAATCTCTCTACCAGAGTTTGTTGGTGAGAGAGGAGACACACTTTCAACGTTTATCGATATGGATTCCTAGGGCGCCTAGAAAGGTGTGTGTTTTTGCATGGGCGAGAGGAACGATTCTGCGAGCTGAGAATCTGAGGAAGAGAAACATTACTTATGTCAGTAGGTGCTACATGTGCAAATGTTCGGGTGAAGAAGTTGATCATCTATTGGTGCATTATAGAGTGGCATCGGGTTTGTGGAGGGTGGTCCTGAATTACTTTGGTGTACAATGGGTGATAGATGTGTTGCACAGCTGGGCTGGTAGACATAGTAGAAGGCGATAAAAGGCATGGAAGGTTGCTCTGTTAGCTGTTATGTGGGTCGTATGGAGAGAGAAATAGGAGAGCTTTTGAGGGGATTGAAAATGATTTTGTATACTTGAGGAATAGCCTTTTGTCTTTGATTGCTTTTGGTGCACCCTTGAAATTCCTACTTGTTTAGATGATTGGGTGTGTTTCGTAGAGAATCATGTTATGTTGTAGATTTTCTACTTTTTGGTATACCTCTTGTATACGGGAGCATTTCCCATTTTGTTAATAATACCATTTACCTTATCAAAAAAAATGCAACCAGTGGTGGGATAAGTTATGCTGCCCTCTGTAAGTGTGAAAGAGCCTATACTCTTATTTAATTTCCTTCCTTTCAATTTTGTCATACCAAGTCCATTTAGTTCTTAAAACAGCTTGCCAATCCTTCTCATTTTGTAGAATCCTTCATCAGCAGTAGTGAATAGCTGATTATTCCATATTGTCCACATCCACCCAGTGGCAGAGAGTCAAGGAGATTGATAAAATAAAAAATCTAGTCCTATTTACGTCTCATATTTTTATTCTCTTACAATAACATTGTTCAGAATGACATATACTGAACACTTGCAAAAGCACCTGGCTGGTAGATTGATGGGATAAAATACTTCTTAGACTCAGAAAATGATCTACTCAGCACAGGGCATACCTGTACAAGCTGGTTGTATACAGCATCGTGACAAAACAAGGTCTGGACTTGAGAATTGAAGCCTTCTATCTCAGTTTCTTCCAGCTCATCCTCAAGGTTCATAGCTAAAACACGTGTCTCGCTAATGAAGCTAACAACCAAGAATGTGTCATACGGATCATCAGTAGCTGATCTAAGAGACCACATTCCTTTGATCCCTTGTAGTTCCACAGATGCCTGTACGTAGCATCGCATATAGATCAAGTTATTGTAGCAATAGGAATACACACAAAAATTTCACTCAAAAATACTTTAGATGACACGACCTGTTCATTTATTCCAATTCCATTTCGAACAATACGAAGTGAGCCATCCTTATAGGCTCCAGAGCAAGTCACGACCTGACCTTGACCTTGCCTCTCCAGGTCAACAACACAGAAGTCCACAATTGGCCCCAAATTGACATATCTCTCTAGAACTTCCACATAAGAACCTTTGGGGTCGGGCTGGAGATTGAGCTTTACGAGCTGAACGTGAATTCAAAAATATTAGTGGAACTGCCGAAAATGAAACATGTAATGTGAAGCACCAAAGGAAATAGGCAACCGAAATTTAAAACCTCAAAGTTCCAATGAATCAAAAGCTACTATACGGAGATTTACAATAAGGGGCTGTAGAAACCAACTTACTGCACCAATATGCACTCATATAAGTAACCTGAGACTCATAACACTTCAATTAAAAATTGCAATGCGAATACAGCAACAGATAAAATTCCTATAAGTCAGATCGAGTTATGAAATCATCAACCAATATTTATTACAACTATTCTGACATCTTAGCAAAGAACCTCCTTCAACTCTATGGTGTTAATTAAACATAAAACTACATCCAGATCGAGATAAATCTATTTCGTTTAGTAAATGTAACACTACAACTTTCACATTACAATGTTTAAAGGTTAATTGTGAGCAAAATGCTTCATCTAAAGTCGAGCAATTTGAAACCTATGGCAAGTTAATTTTTTGAATACCCTCTATCTAATGAAATGAATTTAACATTTGTATTACAGTTTAAAAGTAGATTCTATTAGTAAAATCTATAAGCCAATTGCTAGTCAAGTAGGTCATATTTAACCTCAGATTAATGGTATACCGTCATACATGCAAACTTAGCAGAAAATAAAGCATGGTGGAAGGAATATATTTCATAAAAAAAAAATGCAATCTTTAAAATTCATGCAGGCTTAGTGAAAGATTGAGCACAATGGAAGAAAAATGTCAACACACCCAATATCAACTAGTCAGGATTAAGACTTATTGTTTGTACAGTCGCATTTGTCCAATATTTGCTAGGATCAGTTATTATCATGTAAGGGGAGTTCTAGGCTAGTAGAAATGTAGAAGGCTTCTAGGGTTAAAAGGACCTAATTCAGTTAACATTGGAACGCGAGGCGTATAAATGGAGCAAATTGGACAGTGATGATTTAGGTAGCCAACTCCAACTAGCTTGGGATTGAGGCTTAGTTGTTGTATAATGATACATATCTCACTAAGCACAAATTATTATGCAATTCAGATAAAACGTGCATAGCAGTGTTGTCAAAGGCACGCTTAAGCCCTGAAGCGAGGCTCAAAACATGTTGAGCGCTTCGCCTCACTTTGTGGGCGCTTCAGTGTCGCATCAAGGCTCTAAGACATACTTTTACTTGCCAATAAGCGTAATCCTTAAAAAATTGATAATTGATATTTCACTTTATCGTAATCCTTTTTTTTTCAATTTCTTTGTCCATATATTTGTTATTCATGCTTATAATTATTGTTCTTAGACTACATATGCATATTTTTACTTTTTCTCCAGTTGTGCCTTTTTTCATTAAAGCCCATGCTTTATTTGCGCAAGGACCTTAGAGCTTTTTTGCGCTTTTCGCCTTTTATAACACTGGTGCATAGCAAAAGGTACATATTCCTTTTCAATCCACAAGATGAAACAAGCAATGGCACGTAGGTATAAAATTTCACATTAGTTTAAACTTTAATTCAACAGTTTAAAAGTACCTGTGAATCTCCATAGCTTGACCCAATGAAGACAAAAGCATTGTCTAGGTATGATATGGTTGATGCAATAGAAGTTTCTCCCAGTAGCTCAATTTTGAGTCCGGTAACTCTGGGAAGTAATATTAAATCTGCGTTAAAAATTTTATTCCCAGCAACTAGGCAAAGGTACAAGACAGCATTTTGGTCCCAGCAATTCAGCAAAAGAATAAAAGACAGTCCAAAAAATGCTGACTCACTTTTCCTTTTCATGAGTGATTACAAGTAGGTGAAGAAGCCCATTATGATCCCCAAGCAAATATCGAGAACCATCAGAATCAACCCGCCCATATGCTCTTGTGATAGACTTGAAAGGATAAATAAAGCATTGGTGAGACAATATCTCATTCATATATTTAATTAACAGCTTCTGTGATAACGACTAGGTAAAACCTTTTAAAGGGTTTATTCGGTCAAAAAGGCTGGGGGTGGTTGTACACAAAACAAAGAAAATTAGTAAGTTATACATATGCTTACAGGTCTAATTGGGATAGCCTTAAAAGCTGAAGCGCTACAGTAAACTATGGTTTCTTCTCCAATAATCAGTACACCACACAGTGGCGGAGGTACTGGTATTAGCAAAGAAGCTCCATTATCGAGATTATTTTGAGCCCATGGCCCTTCAATAAAATCTTTATCCTTCAACGACACCTCATATGTTTTGACATGTCGTGCGTCCTTGTTATCCTGCCAATCAAACGTAAAGGTTCAGGACTAGAATCAGAATGAAGTAATTTAAACACAGAGAGAAGACACCACCATGGCAGTTGTGCAAATTTGGTGGTTCAAACTCCCTCCCCCTCCATATCTTGGTTTTTAAAAAAGAAAGTGCACGACGTCATTCTATAACCAAGTGCTAACAACAAATCTACGACTTAAGGGGCCAATCAAATTCCCATGATGAAATGAGCAAAAGATTTTACCATAATTACAAAATGAAAATGGTAAATTAAGCATTATGGCTCTACATCATTTTTAAAACCACAGACCTGATATAGAACAACAATTGTAGGCTTTGGGCAACCATACAAGAATTTAATATCCAAAACTTGAAGCTCCTCAAGCCTGGAAAAACCACAAAATAATGAACTATCAATCAAAGAAGAATAGCTCCCATGAGTAACAACTTGATATCCCTGGTGAAACGGTCAGACCTACTATTCAGCAATCCTCCTACATAAAGTGTATGATACAATTCTTAGGAGCATAATTCAGATAAATGATCACTACCAAAAGACATGTTGGTAGGTTGATACACTAAATGAGGTCACACCAGGTGTATTTACAGCTTTGCCAAGACCAAGCACAGTAAATGATACAATAGAGAAAGAACTTCAGTTTCTTAGTTAGGAAAACTTAAAGAAAGAGAACTCAAAGTGCAGCATTAAATATTCAAAAATGAAAGCAGCAGTCCAGAAATCCTTGAAACTTTACATCTACAGCTTCAATTTAAATAAGGTTACAGGAAACAAACACAAAAAGGTGAAACAAATGAATTTTGGAATGCCATCACAAAGGAAGATTGCTATGAATTGATCTGCTAAAGGACAACAAACAATTTCCCTTTCCTTTCCCCTCCCCCTATATATTAAAAATAATTTAACAAAAAGGATAACAAGCAATTGGCTTCTACAAGTTCACTTCCTGAAGTCATGACCTGGATCTTTTTTATAACTAAGGTACTTGCTAGCTCCCACCAGCGCAAAGTACCAGGCTACGACACGATAACCCTGCCGAACAAGGCTAAGGCAGATAGGAAGATATCTCCTATTTTTTGTCTCTTCTAGAATTTGAATCCTCGTCTCCTATGGCTTTACCACTCATTGACCGCTTGGCCACACCCTTGAGTGTGGTCCTTACTTGGATTGTTGATTTTAAGAATGATGTCACTATTCTTCTTTTTCTTTGTTTGCTCCTACAGATACAGCATCCATGCACCCTCATATCAATCCCACATGCCTCATCCATTATAATTTAATGACAGAAAGGAGCATTTAGCAATTAGGCAGGTGGATATGAGTAGGTAAAATGGTTCGGCTCAAGAAAAGTAAACTGCCTCAAGGGCTAGAGAGTATTTAGCAAAAGTAGAGGACGTTACTTAATTTAAGGAGAAAATTGTAGATAAGTTAGCTTCACAATCTTGTAAAGGTAGATCTGAGGATACCTGATGTTAAAGGCTTCCTTCAGTTGGCCTTTGTTATCAAATGGAATAACCTGTTGACAGTGAAGTCCAAGTGAATCTTTTGCAAACATAAAGATACCACCACAGAAGCTAATCCAGCAAACATTACACGTCTTGTAATGACAATACCTTAAATAGTCCATCATAAAGATGCAACCCGATCAATCTGCAGTCTGGGTCGATTATACCAATCTACCAAAAGAAAGAAATAGGGTAAACGGCAAATATAAAATAGGGTATTGACTCATTGACCAAATGAGAAATCAAAAGATATATAATACCAGTTTGCTCCTCTAAATTATAATAATATTTAAGGGCATTTCGAAATATAATACCTGACCGTTATCTGTGGGACGGCCTATTCGATCTGAGACATCTCCCATTGCTCTACATAAAGAACACCAAAAGAAGGGAAGTCTTTGAATTTGAGAAACAAAATATATCCACTCACTAGAAAAGATATGGAGCGCACCACTGCGAGTACAACAACATACCCAGTGTATTCTTACAGGTGGGGTCTGGGAAGGGTAGTGTGTACGCAGACCTTACCCCTACCTTGTGAAGGTAGAGACATATTCTTTGAAATAAAAATTAGATAAACATACTGCTGCGACTGCGAGTAATGAAATAAAAATTAAATAAAAGAAAACCTTCAGCAACTAGAAAAACCATAAGGCATATAAAAGCTACACCAACTCCTAATATTAAGTAGCAAGAATGTTTTGTGAATAAACAATGACATTTTCTTGGCTAACTTTTGAAGGAGTTTCCACAGAGACCAAACAAACTGTCAAGGCTTCTATAAAATGGTTATAAAGATGAAGTACACTGCACCATGATTCATGTATGTCAAGAGGACATATTCTTTTTCTTTTTTCTTTTGATAAGTAGGAGGATATAGTTCTATATACACATGCTTTCAATGGGGAGTTGGAAATCTAACTGCAATGGATTGTCAGATTTTATTTTTATGAAAAAACTTTTATATATTTAAATTAGGCATTTTAACCTACCAGGAAGAAACACAGTTTTGCAGACTAACCTTGTGATAACTTCAGATGCCTCAGCATCCCATTGAAGGACACAGAATTTATATCGCTCCGTCGCAATGAAGAGAAGATCTTGTGTTTCACCCTGCCAGGATACCCAGGGAACACAGAAAACTGACATATGGCTAAAAGAAACTTTGTCCTTGTGTCCAATATAATTTTAAGGATAAAAATGAGCTACACAATAAAAAGATGTCAACTCACGTGGGGACGGAAAAGCTCGAGTGTCGCGATTCTCCCATATATTGGCACATCTAACATAGGCTGCAGACAAATACACTAAACTGAGCTCATATTTTGCAATATTCTAGAACCAATGACACATCACGTTTATAGACAAAAAATATGATCTAATCAAAGCTTGGGACAGAAATAAGAGTCACTAATTCTTACATTTACCAGAAAAAAGAAAAGAAATATAAAACGGTCAGCAAAAACACAGGTGAACTAAAGAGTGCGAAAAGAAAAAGGAGAGAAAAAAATCTTATAATACAAAAGGCTCTTTATATAGGACTATAGGCTACTAGAAATAAGGATTAAATAAATAGATTATCTAAATACCAAGTTTCCTAGTATGACACAATAAAAACTAATATAAAATCTAGACCATGGTACTATAGTAGCATTAATCGATGTGATTCTTTGAGTTAACAAAGAATCATCTGACCAATATCAAGATCTTGAAGCGGAAACAATGATTAGACGGCCTGATTTCAAGACATGAACATATCTGGAGCTGTAGAACTCAATAATCAAGTGATTCAATAACAAGGTGAAAAATGAGATTCTGCATTACCAAATTTACTTAATCAAAACAAGAAAATACCAACCTCAAAACAACTTAAAATGCGATCCGGTTCTGAATGTTAAAATGGGCAAATTTACAAATGGGATGGATATTATTTGAAGAATCTTAACATAGAAGTTCCAAATGTCACCACTTATATCAATTAACATGATAATAAAGAGGCACCACATGCAATTGAGAATAAAGATAAAAACTATCACCACCTTACTTGGAACAAAGGCGAGGATAAAGAAATAAAGTAAATTGCAAATGGTGGTTGTAGCAAAATATATGAACTATGAATATACATGGCATGAGAACCATTTATATAGGTCTAAGTTCTCTTGTTTGACGATCACCATTCATGTTCTAAAATGAAAGTAAAATCTTTGTTCTACTGGAAAAATATAATTAAAGTAAAAACCTACCAAGAAAAGGAAACAAGAAATCCCTTCCAGGAAAACAACAAACCAACTTATTAAGGAAACAAGAAACTAGAAGTTCTATGTTTGGAAGGAAACTAGATGTTATATTCTCAGAAGGAATCTACAAGCTTGAGCTTCTTGGGCCTCTTGGGCTCCTTGAAAGCAAGTCCACATGTTTGAACTTGGGTTATAATTTTGGTCTAGGTCAAGTTTGTTTTTCTTATCAAAAATAAACTTGACCAAGACCAAAATTCATAAAACTCATCCTCGAGTATAAAAGCTCCACAAATGGCACAAGATTAGCGACACTCATGATTGAAGACACCCAATTCACCGGGCTCAAAGTTGCATTTCTCTAACTTCTTATAGAGCTTCTTCACGACGAAAGTAATTTTAGCATGTGGTCGAACTACAACTCACTTTTACAGTTGTAACTAATTTTCTCCGAGGAATTATCCTAAAGTGACTATCAAACTTCAAGCCAATCTAAAGTTATCTCTATTGGAACCTTATGAAGCTTAACCATCTCCATGTTCAGCTATAACCTGAGGAGCATACATGAAAAACCTTTAAATTAAGCATGGATCAAGGAATATCTTCTTGAGAATAAATCAACAACAATATTTGTAGTCACATATTCAAAACATATTGCAGCCACTGGTTGTAATATTGTAGAGAGTTCTCTTGTCCACACATTCTTGCCAAGATCCATTCTCTTAAGGCACTAAACAGTTTGAAACTAAATAGAGGCTCAAACTCTCCAATGTTGGCTCCTCCTGAGGATACTCTACCTCTTGTCCTTGCAACTCTTCATTGACATTCGGAATTACGTAGCTTGCTACCTTGTAAAAATGCAGTCAAGAATCAATCAATATTATGTAGAATCTCATGCATGGGTGGATGCTCATGTGCACCCACTTAGAAAATCACATCATCAAACCTTAGGTAACTTCTCAACTTGTGGATTTAACACATGCTCCTTTTTTTGCATTTCCATAGCCACGTCAATGTTCCAAAGGTTCTTTGTTGATAGGGCCAATTATTTGCGATTTGGTCATTAAGAAATCATGCGTAAATTGGCTCAAGTTAGTAAGTTTTTCTGCATGCAATAATGTCAAAACTAATATTTTTCGTAAATAAATACTCCCTCCATTCTAATTTATATGACACACTTTCTTTATTAGTCTGTTCCAAAAGAACCATGCATTTCTACATTTGAAATCAATTTAACTTTAAACTTTTTATTTTACCCACTTTACCCTTAAGGAGAAACTTCTATAACCATACAAATGTCAGGGCACCACAAAGCTTTTACCCCTTAAGCTTTTTTTTTTATAAGGTAAATTGTATTAATCAAAAGGGAGAGAACTCCCGTGTACACGAAGTATACCAAAGACGTAGAGAATTTACATCAGAACATGATTCTCTACAAAAGACGCCCAATCTTCTATACAAGTAGGGGCTAAATGAGTGCACCAAAAAGCGATCAAAGATAAAAGACTATTCTTAAGATGTGAAAAAGGAGACTCAATCTCCTCAAAAGCTCTCCTATTTCTCTCCCCCCATACTACCCACATAGAGCTAACGGGGCGAATTTTCACGCCTTTTGCTTTCTTCTTCTACGAAAACCGCCCCAGCTATATAACATTTCCTTTACAGTGCTTGGCATCACCCATTGAACACCAAAAAGATTCAGGATTGACCTCCACAATGCAGAGGACACAGGGCAATGCAACATAAGGTGATCAACTTCTTCCCCAGAGCTTTTACACATGTAGCACCAACTAACAAGTGTAATTCCCCTCTTTCGAAGATTTTCAGCAGTCAAGATCACTCCCCTTGCCGCTAGCCATGCAAAAAAGCACACCTTCGTGGGCGCCCTAGGAATCCAGATCAAGGAGTATGGACAAGTGGTCTCCTCTCTCACCAACATACTCTGGTAAAAGGACTTTACAGTGAACAAATCATCGCCACGCAAGCCCCATCTCTAATAGTCGCAGGATGGCTAGAGCATGTCTTGCCCGTATAGTAGTGCCAACAAGACTTGAAGCTCCGCAATCTCCCAATCTTGCATGTTCCTCCTGAATGAGAGGTCCCATACTACCCCCTTCATGCTCCTTGCGAATCTGTTGGACCATCAGTTCCTTCTGGTTTGAAACTCTGAAGACGTGGGGGAAGGAGACCGTCAGAGTATCCTCTCCACACCACCTATGATTCCAAAAGCTGATTCTCCTTCCATCTCCCACCCTGTAAGTGATGTTGCCGCTGAATGCTTCCCAATTCTTCATGATACTCCTCCACATGCCACACCCGAAAGGTGTTGTGATCGCCTTGGTCCTCCAACCCCTCCCGTTGAATCATACTTTTCTACTATGACCTCCCTCCATAGAGCATGCTCTTCTACCCCGAATCTCCACAGCCACTTTCCCATTAAAGCTCTGTTAAATACCTTAAGATCTTTCACTCCAAGTCCACCCCACTTCTTTGGGGAAGTGACTGTCTGCCAATTCACTAGATGAAACTTTCTAGTTCCATCCGCCGCATCCCACAGGAAGTTCCTTTGAAGTCGCTCCAGTTTTTCTGTGATGCTCACCGGTGCCTGCAACAGGGATAAGTAATAGGTGGGCATACTCGATAAAGTGCTTTTGATAAGCACTTCCTTACCTCCTTTTGACAAATACCGTTTCTGCCACCCTGCTAATCTTTTTTCAACCCGCTCGATCACTGGATTCCAAACCGTAGTATCCTTATATGAAGCGCCCAAAGGGAGGCCCAGGTAAGTAGTGGGAAGGGAGCCCACCTTGCATCTGAGAACACCAGACAAGGCATCAATATTAGTAACCTCACCTACCGGGAAAATCTCACACTTGCCAATGTTGATTTTGAGTCCTGAAACCACAGCAGGACCTGCTTCAAGTAGGCCAACTGATCCATATCGGCATCACAGAAAATCAGTGTGTCATCCGCAAAAAGCAAATGTGAGACTCTTCGGGCACTGAGCACCCCAATCGGAGCTGAGAATCCTCTCAAGAAACCTCCGCCCGCCGCACGATCCATCATTTTGCTCAAAGCATCCATCACTAGAATGAATAACATGGGGATAGGGGGTCACCTTGCCCGAGACCCTTGGAGCTGCCAAAGAAACCACACGGGCTACCATTAACCAGGACAG
The DNA here is from genome assembly GCF_000390325.3 of Nicotiana tomentosiformis. NCBI lineage: Eukaryota > Viridiplantae > Streptophyta > Magnoliopsida > Solanales > Solanaceae > Nicotiana > Nicotiana tomentosiformis. Next base: position 161,728,983 of record NC_090813.1, on the reverse strand, counting down.
AGAATCTGACTGAGGAAATGCAGAACTTTATCCATCCCCTCCATCTTTCCCCAAACCCCATCTGCATCATAATGAAGTCCAGGAACTTCCAATTAACATGGTCGAAAGCCTTCTCAAGATCTAACTTGCATAGTAAGCCGGGTTCTCTATTTTTCCTTCTGGAGTCTACAAGTTCATTTGCTACCAAGGCAGCATCCAGGATCTGCCTACCTTCCACAAATGCATTCTGGGAGGACGAAACAGTCATGTCAAGAACCTTCTTAAGTCTGTTGGAAAGCACTTTAGAAGTAAATGCTCCCCACTAGACTAATAGGCCTGTAGTCTCTGATACAAGATGCACCTTCTTTCTTAGGCACAATAGTAATAAAGGAAGCATTGATACTTCTCTCGAAAACACCATTCGCATGGAAGTATTCAATGGCTTCCATCAACTCCCCCTTGATGGTGTCCCAAAAGAGCTGAAAGAAAGCCAAGGAGAAACCATCAGGCCCGGGGGCCTTATCACCAGCACAACACGACACAACCTCGTGCATCTCCTCCTCCTCGAAAACTCTTTCTAGCCACTCGCTGTCTCCCTCCCCTATATGGTTGAACTCTATTCCCCCCAAAGTCGGCCTCCAACTAACTTCCTCTTTATGGAATGTCCCATTCCCAAGGAGTAAGAAAACTCCTCCATGGCCCTCAAAATCACACTACCCCCTAATCTCTCCTCCGAGAATCTAATAGTGTTAAAGTCTCCCCCTAGAACTCATGGAATGTCCCATTCCCTCATAATATTGGCCAGTTCCTCCCAAAAAGACACCTTGGACCCTTCCCCTATCGGCCCATACACTCCCCCAAATCCCCACTCCACCCCACTCACTCTATCTTTGACGAGAGTTGCCAAAGAGAAAACTCCCTTCCTAATCTCCTTTACCTCCAAGCTTCTATCATCCCACATAAGTAGGATGCCCCCGGCACTTCCCACTGCTGGAACCCAGTCATATTTCACCTAACTACCTCCCCAGACACTTCTCACGATCGTATCCGACAAAACTTCCATTTTGGTCTCCTGAAAACAAACTAGGTTGGCACCCCACTCCCTAACTCCCACTTTGATGATGGCCCTTTTGTTTGGGTCATTCATCCCCTCACATTCCATGAAAGGATCTTAACTTCCATAAGCAACAATAGCCCCCATTTCCCCACCCCCTAGCCGAGGTCCCCTTCTCTTTGTCACACACCCGCCCCCTTCTCTGATACACCACTACATCCCCTAAGTTATTTTGCTTAACACCTTTACCCAACTCCCTCCCTGCACCATCGTAAAGAGATTGTTGCTCAATCTCCCTCAACTGTTCTAACACCCAATCTTCCTTCCCTTCAACAGAAACACCTAGAAACTTCCCAAAGTTTAATAGTTTATCCTCCATCCAAAAAGACATATCCCCTCCTCCGATCCTTGACGAAATTGGGCAGGCTTCTTCTATATGTGCCCTTTCCTTGCTACTACCAGAGGAATAGAAGACCATAGCATTGCTAGCACTAGGAGTTTTAACCTCCGAAAGGGTCTCACCGTTTCCCTGGGGTCAGCAACCTCTGAAATTAACACCCCGCTGCTATAGGAATGTCCAGAACTATCAGTAGGGTAGCATGGCGGAAGAGAGCACAGAACCCTTGGCGGCATATTAACTGAAAATACTGGTCCGACACTAACATCAATTAGGGCATGCTCAACAATCTCCCTAGAAGAAGAAGAAGCTTTAAGTGTGGCCTTAGCACAACTAAGCTCAGGAGCAGGTGAGGGGTTGATGGAACCGGGTCCATCAGAGGCGGGGGGCCGTGGATTAACAGCACCATCCTTAGCCGGTTCTGCCCCTGCAGCAGCGGCCATCGTAGAGGGGCACATGTCACTAGAGCTCGGTGAAGGAGTGCCACTGTGTGAAGCACCTTGGCCAGAGGAAGGAGGAACGATTGTTCCCATATGCTTAGGAGCCTTATCATGCGCAGTTTGAAATAAACCGGGCCCATTAAGATCAATTCTAATGGAATTGGGGAAAGTTGTTGGGCCCATGTGAGGAGGCCCAGGCCTATACTTGCTGAAAGCATGCCCGGCCCTATGATAAGTAGAAGAGGACCATCCCATTCTGCCTTTCCAGCCCGCCTCATTGACCCATTCACGTCTTCTCCTCCTGTTAAAATTTTGTCTTCCTCCCCCAATTTCAAACCTCCCGTCTCTTCTCGATCTAACGTTTGATTCCGGCTTGATCCGGTGAACCCTCCCCTCCCCTCAGAGACTGATTTCCCCTCCCCTCCCTTCTATCTGACCTTCCCTTTTCTTCCGTCGCTATCACAGGCATAAAGATAGGGCGAAATTCAGGGCTCAACCAAACCCTATAACTCAAGTAGCCATCTTCCACCACAATGGAGACAGGGATTCTGCCCCCTTTCCTCACCACAATCCTCACTCGCGAGAGATCGTGTAAACTGCAAGTGACATCAATAAAACTCCCACAGATTTCCCCTATCTTCTTGAATAGGTCAAGACACCAAAGATGCACCGGGATACCCACCATGTTGACCACTAATGTTTCGCTAGTAAAGCGAGGGTCAAGACACCCATCATGCTCCACCCATCTGTCTAGATTTAAAAAGTTCCCATCGAACCACCTGTTTCCTCTGACAAGAATTTCCGAAGCTTGAGACTTGTCAACAAAACGAAAGAGATATTGAGTGTCCCCCAATTGCGATATTTTAAGCCCGTCCTTGACGTTCCATGCCTCTGCTGCCCAGTTCCTAACAGCCTCCGGAGAACCAACCCATTTGGAGAAAGACCCAATGAGACTAGATTCCAAAAAAATCTTGCGTCTGAGGGCTCGGACAGCGTGAAGTGCGGCTCCTGTCCTACGTCGAGCTTTCGATGGCATCTTCCCCCAAGTTCTAGGGCTGGCCAAGAGACAGCTTTCATAAAAGACATGTTTTCCAGTTTTCTAGATTCTAGAGAGAAAAAAGAGCTTCTCTCTGTACAATCCATCATATTCTAAATGCGGCTGTCCCGAAAAAACTGGCCGGAAAAAGCCTCAATAGTCGGGATAACAGTATTCACAGTGGGTGAAAATAGTATATATGAAGGGAGGAAGGTTTTCTCGTACTGAACAAAGGAAACAATCGTCAGAAACTGGGGTTTAAGGGCCGGAAAAAGAAAAAGTCGTCAGAATTTGGTGAAACTGGCACGGGATGGCTCGGAAATGCCTCGAGAAGAGGCTGTCTGAAGAAAAAAATTTGAAAAGTCGCCGGGAAAGGCCACACGCGCCGGCGCGTGGCTGAAATCTCGCCGGAAAGACAGGCGAGTTGGCGGCGCGTGAGGGCGCGTGAGAGCTCAGTTGCCGGAGAAATTTACTGGGGTTTGGACGCGAGGAGCTCGGCTCTTGATGGGTGTGGTGGAAAATTAGGAAGAAGAGATGGAAGAGGCTCGGCCATAGGAAGCACTGTTGCGAAGGCACTGTTGCGATGCCTTGTTTCGCAATTTTAGCGGTCTATTACGCCTTCTTTATTCTCCGTTGAGTATGAACAGACTCCATTAAAACCACTTCTTAGAGACAGTTTGAGTTTATCATACCTTCAACCATTACTTGAGTAATTATCTCATCCTTCTCTTTGAGAAAAGCTGCAGCATCACTTTTCTTATTCTGTTTCCTGCGTAGTGTATCCCTCTCCCGGGTTTAAGGGCCACAAGTTTCAAAAGTTTTTTCCCTCTTAAATTTTGTGCTGAGTCAAATTACCTCATATAAATTGAAATCAAGGGAGAAAGTGTTAAGGTACCCACCATGATGAGCATACCTATCATACTTCTACGGTTTGGCAACAATAGATGACAAACATCCATATACATAACATCACACCAAATAGAGTTCTTATATATTCATTTTTCTAAAGTTGCTGCCATGTGACCAAGAGGTAACGGGTTCGAGCCGTGGAAACAGCCTCTTGCAGAAATGCAGGGTAAGACTGCGTATAATAGACCCTTGTGGTCTGGCCCTTCCCGGACCCCGGACCCCGCGCATAGCGGGAGCTTAGTGCACTGGGCAGAGTTCTTGCATAGTTTTCCAACAACAAAAGAAACTAAGTATCGATGAGTTATCTACAAACATCAACATTCTGAAGCAATTATCTTGTAAAGGTGTTTTTGAGGTTCGGATGGCAAACTAAGTTTAGTAACCGTCTCAACAACATATATGCAACTTCCACCATTGATGATCACCGAACAAACCTTTCTATTACAAGTATTGGGTGTGAAATAATCTCTCATAAACCGGATGATCTTACCTTCTTGTTCAATCACAAATTATTATCTTGGCCTCCTTGAGCTGTCTCTAGTAGTCACATAAAAGGAACTAACTTCTTACCCCTTCTCATCATTCTTAAGTATTCTTCATCTTTCTGTCTCCCGTAACATTAGAGGTTCCATCGTAGTTCACTTAGGCTCTTTTAATATTTTCCATCTTTTGAACCCAGCATCCTATTTTTCATTCCATGAGTAGATTATCAAGTATGCTCTAATACCAAATTTATGTGATTCTTTCGGCTAAAAAATCAACCATGATGAAGATCTTGAATTGGAAACAAAGGTTGGGACAGTATGATGAAACAAGCGTATCTCAAGCTGAAAGACTTGACATCATTCAAAACAAAGTAAGATGAGATTATAAACTATCAGATTAACTAATTACTCGTCAGAAACGAGCCAAAACTTGAGTACAGCTTAAAACATGAGATGGTTTTGCATGGTCAAATAGACAAACTGCAAATGTGATGGGTGTTTATCTAAAAGTTCACCATTTGAAATCAATTAACGTGGTAAAAGAACACCACATGAAACACAATTGAGAATTAAAACCTCATAAGTGCACAAAATAATAATAACTATAAGGCGAAAAAAATAATACAAAATCATTTACTGAATCTTGAAAAGCTCTCACGTACATTTCCTTTCTCTCAAGCATTCACTGATAGATGGATGGGCTACATTCATCCTCTAATCTTCTTTTTTTCTTCTAAAGCCTAGTTGAACATCATATCCTTGCATGTAGCTAGCATTACTCGCTTAATCCAAATTGATCCAATATTTTCTATCGTAATTGAGTAGCCGAAGTAGTCAACATTTTCTTCCAGTAATTGTACACGTTAAACCAAATTTTTAAGCGTAAGAATGGGTCCCTTTGATGCTAGCCAAGTGGGGAAAAACATACCTTTCTGAAGGCTCTAACGTGTCCCTGTTCTTGGTAGTCTATGATGGAAAGACTACATCTAGAAATTCAACTTTCTTCTCGTTCCAATTCTAAGCAGCTTGGTTTGACGATACGATGTTTTGCTCGTAGAGTAATTTCATGAGGTACTGAAACTAGTTTTTCCTAAATCTCAATCTCAAACAATTTCACATCTTGTAGCTTGAGTACTTGAGCAATTGTCATAGCTTCTTGGATTCATATGCTAAAGACCACGAGAAGGCGTTGGTGAGGGTATTTTCTCCACAATACCTACACTTCCATATACTGATCATGTTTCCATCTCACTTTAAACATGATTTCACCAAGAAGGCAACGAGATGGTTCACTCTTCCAACCCCCTCAACCCAATCCTCTTGGAAACCTTATTATTCAGTTACTACTCTCCAAAAACTCCGCACCTCATTGTCAAATCCACTTAGTCATTTTAATAAGTGTGCTTTGCTAAAGACTCTAAAATCCTTCACATTGAGGCCTTCATACTGTATTGCGGATATGACCACTTTCCAATTCGCCAAGTGAAACTATTTTGTCTCATCCTTAGTATCGCAGAAAAGTTTCCTCTCAAAATCGACTTCCGGAAACACTAACAAACGCATTCATTGACATGCAAGATGTCGAAATACTAAACATGCTCTTGATTAATACCTCCTTGCTTCCTTTAAACAAATATTTCTATTGTCATCACAACTTTTTCTACACATTTTCAATCACGGATTTCATAGTGAGCAATCTTTTACATGACACTCTTAGTGGTAAGTCATAAGAAATGTCCACCTAGTAATTGACCACTAGTGCTGGAAAACCATGCCAAATATATAATTCTCATAAAGGATATTTACGAAGGAGTCTCAGTGTGATAACCACAAAAGAGATACACAATTTCCTATAACTGCGAGTTTACACTAAAAATCTGGAACATGTACATGATTACCCTAAGAATGTTCTAAACAAAAATATGCTAAATGAGATTCCAAGGCCAATTGATAAGTGATGTGGTACTAATTGAAAACACTAGCGAGATCATTATCAATCAAAACTTGGAACTATGGAGAGGCACCGAAAACAGTAAGCAGTACAATATACACACACACTGAAAGTTTAGCCTCAATAAGACGAATGGTTGTGTGATGACATTGGACATTGTAGCACCGAAATGCAAATATTTAAGATATTTAAGCTCAATCTTTCAACAGAATTGTATGATAGATTAAGATGTAACAATATAGAATTAAATAGTATATGCAACTTGAAGGCATATACTCTTCTGGGGTTTAACCATTCAATTAGGCTAATCGCAATTCACCTTTCCTTAAATTTAAATGACCCAAAGTTCACTTATTTCCTGATTAAAACAAGGGATATTACACTGAGGATACTGCAAGTGTTCAAGTCATCCAATGTACCAACTGATTTTCTTTTCAACTGTTCTATAGAACAACTATTTATATCATTTTTCTGAAAAAAAACTGTTGATGTCATTCTTTCTTCTTTCTTTTCCCAAACCAAAAGAGTACACTAGAATTAACCTTCCATTACTAACTTGATAAGCTCCAATTTAAAACAGACGTCAGAATTGGATAAATTATGCCCGAAATATGAGTAATTGCTTCAAAAACAGAAGAGACATGTCAGCCAAAACAAGAAGGAAAACGTGTTCACCTGTAAACCTTGGGGAGTGAGTAAATGAATCTCGATTCGAGTACATTTCCTAATAAAAACCAAAATTGAGAAAAAGAATTAACAAATTAGTAACCAATTTTCACACAAAAAAATGAATAAACAAAGAAAAGAATACAAAAAAGAAAACACTCTGTGTGTAATTATCAAAGCCGACTAACTACGGATTGTAAAACCCAAAAATAGTGAACTCGGAAATGCAAATTAACAATGGGCCGACCCACCAGGAAAACCCCAATAGTTGAGCACAGTAGTAGGTATAATTCACTAGAAAAAAAGTGCTCTACAAATAAAACAAGCCAAAATCCACAAACAACTATAGCAAATAGGCAAAAATGAGGAAAATAGGAAAGCTAGGGCATACGTACGCAATGATAAGATTGAGCTCGTGAGGAGCGGTGAAATTGCCAACACAGGAATGTGTAGCGTTCGTTGGCTTGTGAGCCGTAACCACATAGTTCCATATACTCATCTTGTTAACTTCTTCTCCTCTAGATATCGAAATCCCGAGCTACGCGTACGAACCCTAAGACCCTTTTTGTTTCTCTCTCTAAATATATATGTATAGGACAGTCGTGAGTTCAATCAGTTGAAAATAGTGAGTTTTGAAAGGAGGGAAACGAGACACTGCATTTATATATCGACGGTGAACTTAGTGAAGAGAAACATCTAGCCTCTGGACTGACTGTACACCGAAGACCAATACGATGTCGTTATTACTTAAAATAGGGCACACAGGCAACATAAAATGAACACTTTGGGCTTTTTAGGGCTCCCGCCACAAAAATGGCTTGGTCTTTGGTGGAGAAACTTGCTACAGTATCCTTGGGGGCAAGGATGAACGGAGGAAATCTTAACGAGATAAAAGGAACTAGATCTTATTCGGGCTGGGATAAACGGGATGACCCGTCTCACTAAGGACTCATTTTTATTTATTTTTTTTAAGATTAAGACGTCTAAATCTCAATACATGTCTGAATATCAAAATGTATATTAAGATTAAGTCATTTGAATTTGAATACACATCTGAATTTCAAGATGTATATTAAGATCTGAATACTAAATGATTAAGACTGTTTGATTTTTAACATCTGAATATATAAAATTTACGTTTATCTAAAAATTAATAAACATAAAATTCAAATAAAATACTAATTAATCTAATATTACATCACTAAAATATATAACTTTTTAAAATATGGTAGTTGCCGGTGGTGATGGCTAACGGTAGTGCTTGTGAATGCCGACTAAAAGCGGTGGTTGGTGGTAGTTTAGGGTAGTAACTAGTGGTAACTATTATGATTGAAGATGGTGGTGGTGGTGGTGATATTTAATAATGGCGAGTGGTGGTGGTGGTAGTTGTGATTGAGGAAAATGATGGTGGGTGGTGGTAGTTTATAATGATGGGCAGTACCAGCTATAGTTGTTAATGGTGATGGAGTGGTTAGTTGTGGTAGTTGAGGTGGATGAGTGTTGGTTGTCGTTAATGATGGTGGTGGGAGTGGTGGGGATGGTGGGTGGTGGTAGTTGATAATGGTAGGTGGTGGCGACAGTTAATAATGAATATGGATGATAGCATCTTAATGAAATTAAGTCTCTGTTATAGATCTTAATGATACAGACCTATTCAGACCCATTAAGTGATTGTGAAGTAAAAAAAATAAACACACTTAATGATTAAGATCTGAATAATTAAGATTCAGACTTTGAAAACAAACGCACTTAATGTCTGAGATCTGAATGATTAAGATTCAGATCTCCATTAAGTGCAAACAAATAAGTCCTAACTAATGGTATGGAACGAGACGTGGACCTCTTTTAAAAAAAATTATTAATTTAAATATTTATATACTAAAGTTGGTAATGGCTTTTTTTAAGTTAACAATGGTTATTTTTTTAAAGTTGGCAACGGCTAGTTTTTTAAAGTTGACAACGATTAGTATTTTAGTGAAAACTTAATAAATTATAAAGAAGCTAAGCAAGAAATTATAAAATATTAAAACAAAAGACTTGTAATGAAATATTTTAATAAATATAATAGACTTATAATTTATTTAATATAATCTCATGCGACAAAAGTAACTAAGTAAAACAATTCATAAAAAAATCCAAGGCTAAAGCCTTTTAGTATATTTAATAGAAATCTTAAATTTTACACATAAATACAAGTCTTTTGAAGAGCACCTAATGTCATGCCCCGACCTCGGGGAGCGCAACCGGCACTCAACCGAGATAACCCGGCCGAGCAAGCCTACTAGATTTCCTTCTACCCAAACTCACGTATAAATAAAGAAAAGATATATTTTCGTTAATTAGACAATGAGAAGATCATGCATACAACACCAATTCATTACCATTAGTTACTTCATTTACAAGTCTCCAAAATATTACGTTACACATTCATACTTTTAGAAGTGGAAACATATGATTCAAATACAACATAACTAGTTTGACTTTTCCAGCACCAAAATACAACCCACACTATGTCTACGGAGCCTCTAACGGATACAAAAGAGTACTATGATAATGCCGGCAACAAGGTTCCGGCTATACCTCAAAACATAATACACGAGAAACAAAAGATACATGACCTCGAGATAAAGTGGAGCTCACCAAATCAGCTGGCAAGAGGGTGTACCGCTATCACTGATCAATGTCGCCTACTGTGGAACCACCTGCATCCATTAAAGATGCAGCGCCCCCGGCAAAAGGGACGTTAGTACATATGGAATAGTACTAATATGTATGACTAAACACCCTCTCAATAGAACGAGTGATAATACAAGAAAGGACAATCATAGAATCAATGGAAGTCTTAAACAATACCAAAACATCAAATTAGGAACAAGACAAGTTTTCAAGTAAAATTTTTCATTATTTTTGGTTAGGAGATCTTTAATACCGATATACCATCGTATTTTTAGCACGGAATCCGATCTCGACCCGATCGGCTAAGCCGTCTCATCAGAGACATCGAATCACAACATCACAATGTGCGCGGCATGACATCTGATCTCAACCCGATCGACTAAGCCGTCTCGCCATAATGTCGTGTGGGTTGACATCACATTCTGCTGGCAATCATCTCATCCCAAATAAGGGTAATAATCTCATCACATCAATCTCATCTCAATTAAGGGGAATAATCGCAATCCATTCCTACACCAACACGTATAGTTTCGGGGTTAGGTTATTTCAACCTACCCTTCCTAGGTGACTAACAATACTCCCAAAAAATGTTTATTAACTATAGGACTTACAGCTCATTACAATGTCTTTTACACTTCTCTTCATTTCATTGGCACTAGTGGCCCCAAATGTAATATCATTCTTGCCACATTGGCCGAATTTCATATCTCATGCTCACTTCTTTTACTTTCAAACATCATCATGGATTATCAACAACAAGACATTTCTATTCAAGACTTTAAATACACATGTGAGCAAATAAAAGTCTTAGTCACATTGAGATTTCTTACACAATTTGACATAATAGCTTTCATTTGAAACACGATTTGAAGTCATAAAATACTAATGCAATCCCATACTTAGATCACATTCTCGAAGGATAACACTATAAGATAAGAGCATTCGAAACACATTTTAAACATTTAACTTTCGACACAACGCCTATTCAGAATAGTCAAATTTATAATGAACAACTCGGGACTTACAACTTGGGACTTACAGGACCATCGTGGGATTCAATTATAAGAGAAACGTTTAGCCAGCATACCTTGTTTGACATTATGATTTCAAGATCCTCCTATGGTGGGTTCCTACATCCCATAACCCAAAGTCTACCAATTTGAGCTTAATAACCTTCCCACAAACTTTGATAGTACATGCATGCATAAATAACACTCTCATACCCAAGAATCACACTCCTCATTAACCATCTTCTACCACAAATTCGAAATTGAAACTAGGGTATGGAACCTTACCTCTTGGATGAAGAATTTGTGAGTTTTCCTTGTGGATTCTCCAACTTTTGAGCAAGGATTGATGAACAATAGCTTAGGAACTCCCCTCTCACTCTAGAGCACTTCCTCACTCTAAAAATATCAGATTTTCTCTTTGCAAATGGACCTTAACATCTATATATCAAAATAGGGTCGGGTTATAAAAACCAGAAAATGGACCCTCCGAACACAGCTTTGCGGTCGCAGAGTGGACCGCAGAATGAATAAGCGGTCTGCAAAATGGGCCACAGAAGTGATGTCAAGAATTGGGCTGCTCGGGTCAGGTCTGCGGGAGACATGCGGTCCGCAGACCAGTTCTGCGGTCGCATAATGCGCCGCAAAATTCCCCTTCGGAAATCTTTATGCTGGATCTGTGATGGATTGTGCGTCCCACGAAAACATTATACGGTAGCATATTGGACAGCAAAACGACCTTCCAAAATTGGCCATTTTTCTATTGCACTCTACAGCCAATCTGCGGCCGCATAGTGGACCACAGAAATGCCCTGCCCTGCAAAAATTTTCTTCAACTCCCCTATGCACTGTTCAACCCAAAAAGTCCGTACCGCGGCGAGCTTGCGAGCCGCGAAAAATTTCTACAATCATCTAACACATAAGTGTACCTTTGCATCACGAAAACCCGAGTTCTAGGTGAAATTTTATGGGGCCTTACATCCTCCCCCACTTAAGATCATTCGTCCTCGAATGAGGGTCAAAATCCGCCATTAGAATCCAATGTGACTCAGCTGCTACTTCCCACACTAGCAGTTCCAAATTTTTGACTAACTCCCAAATTTTTCAAAAATTTTGCCAGAGTCTCTCCTATAATTGGGCCTATCCACCTATCACAGAATCACATAAACCAATCCTAACAACATAACCATAACGCAATGATGTAACACAACCATGGAGGCAATACCGACCACAACGTCATAAACATTATATTACCAAAAGAAACGTCCTTAACATAAATTGTACAAGTGAAACATAATTCATAGAAAGTAAACTCTTAACAATTTCACTGAACATAACTTCATAAATACAGAGTTATTCAAAAAAATGAGGGTACTTCCTCTTCATCTCTTCCTAGGCCTCCCAAGTGGCCTCTTCAACTTGTTGGTTTCGCCATAGCACTTTCACAGAGGAAATTTCTTTATTTCTCAGCTTTCGGACTTGCCTATCAATAATGGCAACTGGAATCTCTTCATAAGTCAATTCCTCATTAACCTCAATAGTCTCAATCGGAACAATGAGTGCCAGGGTCTCCGACTACCTTCTTCAACATAGATACATGAAACACTGGTGCACTAAGGACATCTCTGGTGGTAGCTCGAGCATGTAAGCCACTTGACCAATTCGCTGAATGATTCTATACTGCCCGACATACCTGGGACTCAATGTCCCCTTCTTCCCAAACTGTATTATACCTTTCATCGGCAATTCCTTCAAAAATACTCAATCATCCTCTTTGAATTCCAAATCCCAGCGACGCACATCTGAATAGGACTTTTGACGACTCTGAGCAATTTTTAACCATTCCTTAATGATCCTAACTTTCTCTATAGCCTGATGCATGAGGTCTGGCCCTATCAACTCTGCTTCCCCAATCGCGAACCACCCAATGGGAGATCTACATCTCCTACTACATAGAGCCTTGAACGGTGCCATCTGAATGCTAGCATGGTAACTATTGTTATAGGCAAATTCTATGAGTGGCAAATGATCATCCCAGATACCCTTGAAGTCAAGAACACAAGCGCGCAACATATCCTTAAGCATCTGAATGGTCCGTTCTGCCTGCCTGTCGGTCTGTGGATGAAATGATGTACTAAGATTCACCTGAGTACCCAAACCCTACTGAAATTTCTTCCAAAAATTAGCCGTGAACTGTGCCCCCCGATCAGAAATGATAGAAACTGGAGTGCCATGCAACCTGACTATTTCCTAGATATATAACTGAGCATATTGTTCCATTGTGTCAGTAGCCTTAACCGGCAAGAAGTGTGCTGATTTAGTGAGTCGATCCATAATCACCCAAATCGAGCCAAACTTACGAGGAGTGCGAGGTAGTCCTACCACAAAGTCCATATTGATCATCTCCCACTCCCAAGACGAACTCCTAAACTAGCCAACCGGTGAACATCCTTGGCCAATGACCTTTGATATGCTTCCAAGTGAGCCAAACTACCCATGGATTTCTGGCTAAGAGCATCCGCCACAACATTCCTAATTTGTGTTCAAATTTGTTATATTTCCAAATAGTAACCAGTTGTGAATGGATTTTTGGAGGTCTTTCCTGATGAGCTCCTTGGGATCCCACCAGACAAGGAGATTGATTTTGGGATTGATGTGATGCCAGGCACACAGCCTATATCTATTCCATCCTATAGGCTGGCACTGGCAGAATTGAAGGAACTAAAGGAACAATTGAAAGATTTGTTAGAGAAGGGTTTCATCCGGCTAAGTGTGTCGCCTTGGGGCGCACCGGTTCTCTTTTTAAGGAAGAAGGATGGGTCACTAAGAATGTGTATCGACTATCGGCAGCTCAACAAGGTCACAATCAAGAATAAGTAGCCACTGCCAAGGATATATGACTTGTTTGACCAGTTGTAGAGTGCTAAGTACTTCTCCAAAATTGATTTAAGATCTGGGTATCACCAATTAAAGATCAGGGAGTAGGATATTCCGAAAATAGTTTTCAAGACCCGGTATGGGCACTTTGAATTTTTGGTAATATCTTTTGGGCTAACGAATGCCCCAGCAGCTTTCATGGATCTTATGAATCGAATCTTCAAGCCTTTCCTCGACTTCTTTGTGATAATGTTCATTTATGACATTCTTGTATATTCACCGTCATTGAAAAATAGCCACTATTTTACTACAACACGGACCGGTCCAGCATAATATACTAGAGATTGGTGCACATGTGTATGGACTTCCAACATATTATGCTGAAACTCCAACACGCGGAAAGTTCCAGCATAATATACTGGAGATTGGAGCACTTGTGTATGAACTTCCAGCATATTATGCTGGACCGGTATATTATACTGGAACTCTAGTATAATATGTCCAGTATAATATGCTGGAGTTCCAGTATAATCGAGAGGACCACGCCGATCATCTCAGGGCAGCTCTACAGACCCTATATCAGCACAAGTTATATGCGGAGTTTTCGAAGTGTGAATTTTGGCCTGAATCTGTCACATTCTTGGGTCATGTCGCCTCTAGTGAAGGAATCAAGGTTGATCCTCAGAAGGTTGTAGTTGCGAAGAATTGGCCTAGACCTACAAATTCAACATAGATCCGCAGTTTCTTGGGCTTAGCAAAGTATTACAGGAAATTTGTGGAGGGGTTCTCTACTCTTGCCTCTCCATTGACTAAACTGACGCAGAAGGCGGTTAAATTCCAATGGTCGGATGTTTGTGAAGAGAGCTTCCAAGAATTGAAATTAAGATTGACTACGACATCGGTGTTGACCTTACCAGAGGGTATAGAAGGGTTTGTCGTGTATTGTGATGCTTCAAGGATCGGACTTGGGTGTGTATTGATGCAACATGGAAAGGTGATCGCTTATGCTTCTAGGCAACTCAAGAATCATGATAAAAGCTATCCAACACATGACTTAGAACTTGTGGTGGTGGTTTTTGCACTACAAATTCGTCATTATTTGTATAGGGTCCATGTGAATATATTCACGGACCATAAGAGCCTTCAATATATCTTCAAGTCGAAGGAATTGAATCTGAGGCAGAGAAGGTGGCTTGAGTTACTCAAGGACTACAACATCGATATTTTATATTATCTGGGGAAGGTTAATGTTGTGGCGGATGCTCTTAGCCAGAAATTCATGGGTAGTTTGGCTCACTTGGAAGCATATCAAAGGCTGTTGGCCAAGGATGTTCACCGGTTGGCTAGTTTGGGAGTTCATCTTGCGGACTCTAGTGAATGAGGGGTGATTGTGCAAAATAAGGCTGAATCATCGCTTGTTGTAGAAGTCAAGGAGAAGCAATACAACAACCCATTGTTTGTTCAGCTGAAGTAGGGGATCCAGAAACACAAGACCATGGCTTTTTCTCTTGGCATAGATGATGGTACATTAAGGTACCAAGGGCAATTATGTGTTCCAAATGTAGATGGTCTCCGGGAAAGAGTCATGACCGAGGTTCATGCTTCTAGGTATTCCGTGTACCCGGGATCTACAAAGATGTATCATGATCTCAAGGAAGTTTACTGGTGGAATGATATGAAGAGGAATGTAGCAAACTTTGCGGCAAGATGCTCGAATTGTCAGCAAGTAAAGGCCGAACATCAAAGGCCCGGTGGGTTGGCACAGAATATAGAAATTCCAATGTGGAAGTGGGAGATGATCAATATGGACTTCTTCCTAATTTATGTTCAAATCTGTTATATTTCGAAATAGTGACCCATGAACTTCTTCCTAATTTGTATTCAAATTTGTTATATTTCCAAATAGTAACCAGTTGTGAATGAATTTTTGGAGGTCTTTCCAGATGATCTCCTTGGGATCCCACCAGACAGGGAGATTAATTTTGGGATTGATGTGATGCCAGGCACGCAACCTATATCCATTCCACCCTACAGGCTGGCACTGGCAGAATTGAAGGAACTAAAGGAACAATTGAAGGATTTGTTAGAGAAGGGTTTCATCCGGCTGAGTGTGTCGCCTTGGGGCACACCGGTTCTCTTTGTAAGGAAGAAGGATGGGTCACTAAGAATGTGTATCGACTATCGGCAGCTCAACAAGGTCACAATCAAGAATAAGTAGCCACTGCCAAGGATATATGACTTGTTTGACCAGTTGTAGAGTGCTAAGTACTTCTCCAAAATTGATTTAAGATCTGGGTATCACCAATTAAAGATCAGGGAGTAGGATATTCCGAAAATAGTTTTCAAGACCCGGTATGGGCACTTTGAATTTTTGGTAATATCTTTTGGGCTAACGAATGCCCCAGCAGCTTTCATGGATCTTATGAATCGAATCTTCAAGCCTTTCCTCGACTTCTTTGTGATAATGTTCATTGATGACATTCTTGTATATTCACCGTCATTGAAAAATAGCCACTATTTTACTACAACACGGACCGGTCCAGCATAATATACTAGAGATTGGTGCACATGTGTATGGACTTCCAACATATTATGCTGAAACTCCAACAAGCGGAAAGTTCCAGCATAATATACTGGAGATTGGAGCACTTGTGTATGAACTTCCAGCATATTATGCTGGACCGGTATATTATACTGGAACTCTAGTATAATATGTCCAGTATAATATGCTGGAGTTCCAGTATAATCGAGAGGACCACGCCGATCATCTCAGGGCAGCTCTACAGACCCTATATCAGCACAAGTTATATGCGAAGTTTTCGAAGTGTGAGTTTTGGCTTGAATCTGTCACATTCTTGGGTCATGTCGCCTCTAGTGAAGGAATCAAGGTTGATCCTCAGAAGGTTGTAGCTGCGAAGAATTGGCCTAGACCTACAAATTCAACAGAGATCCGCAGTTTCTTGGGCTTAGCAGAGTATTACAGGAAATTTGTGGAGGGGTTCTCTACTCTTGCCTCTCCATTGACTAAACTGATGCAAAAGGCGGTTAAATTCCAATGGTCGGATGTTTGTGAAGAGAGCTTCCAAGAATTGAAATTAAGATTGACTACGACATCGGTGTTGACCTTACCAGAGGGTATAGAAGGGTTTGTCTTGTATTGTGATGCTTCAAGGATCGGACTTGGGTGTGTATTGATGCAACATGGCAAGGTGATCGCTTATGCTTCTAGGCAACTCAAGAATCATGATAAAATCTATCCAACACATGACTTAGAACTTGTGGCGGTGGTTTTTGCACTAAAAATTCGTCATTATTTGTATGGGGTCCATGTGAATATATTCACGGACCATAAGAGCCTTCAATATATCTTCAAGTCGAAGGAATTGAATCTGAGGCAGAGAAGGTGGCTTGAGTTACTCAAGGACTACAACATCGATATTTTATATCATCTGGGGAAGGTTAATGTTGTGGCGGATGCTCTTAGCCAGAAATTCATGGGTAGTTTGGCTCACTTGGAAGCATATCAAAGGCCTTTGGCCAAGGATGTTCACCGGTTGGCTAGTTTGGGAGTTCATCTTACGGACTCTAGTGAAGGAGGGGTGATTGTGCAAAATAGGGCTGAATCATCGCTTGTTGTAGAAGTCAAGGAGAAGCAATAAAACAACCCATTGTTTGTTCAGCTGAAGTAGGGGATCCAGAAACACAAGACCATGGCTTTTTCTCTTGGCATAGATGATGGTACATTAAGGTACCAAGGGCAATTATGTGTTCCAAATGTAGATGGTCTCCGGGAAAGAGTCATGACCGAGGTTCACGCTTCTAGGTATTCCGTGTACCCGGGATCTACAAAGATGTATCATGATCTCAAGGAAGTTTACTGGTGGAATGATATGAAGAGGAATGTAGCAAACTTTGCGGCAAGATGCCCGAATTGTCAGCAAGTAAAGGCCGAACATCAAAGGCCCGGTGGGTTGGCACAGAATATAGAAATTCCAATGTGGAAGTGGGAGATGATCAATATGGACTTCTTCCTAATTTATGTTCAAATCTGTTATATTTCGAAATAGTGACCCATGAACTTCTTCCTAATTTGTATTCAAATTTGTTATATTTCCAAATAGTAACCAGTTGTGAATGAATTTTTGGAGGTCTTTCCAGATGATCTCCTTGGGATCCCACCAGACAGGGAGATTAATTTTGGGATTGATGTGATGCCAGGCACGCAACCTATATCCATTCCACCCTACAGGCTGGCACTGGCAGAATTGAAGGAACTAAAGGAACAATTGAAAGATTTGTTAGAGAAGGGTTTCATCCGGCTGAGTGTGTCGCCTTGGGGCGCACCGGTTCTCTTTGTAAGGAAGAAGGATGGGTCACTAAGAATGTGTATCGACTATCGGCAGCTCAACAAGGTCACAATCAAGAATAAGTAGCCACTGCCAAGGATATATGACTTGTTTGACCAGTTGTAGAGTGCTAAGTACTTCTCCAAAATTGATTTAAGATCTGGGTATCACCAATTAAAGATCAGGGAGTAGGATATTCCGAAAATAGTTTTCAAGACCCGGTATGGGCACTTTGAATTTTTGATAATATCTTTTGGGCTAACGAATGCCCCAGCAGCTTTCATGGATCTTATGAATCGAATCTTCAAGCCTTTCCTCGACTTCTTTGTGATAATGTTCATTGATGACATTCTTGTATATTCACCATCATTGAAAAATAGCCACTATTTTACTACAACACGGACCGGTCCAGCATAATATACTAGAGATTGGTGCACATGTGTATGGACTTCCAACATATTATGCTGAAACTCCAACAAGCGGAAAGTTCCAGCATAATATACTGGAGATTGGAGCACTTGTGTATGAACTTCCAGCATATTATGCTGGATCGGTATATTATACTGGAACTCCAGTATAATATGTCCAGTATAATATGCTGGAGTTCCAGTATAATCGAGAGGACCATGCCGATCATCTCAGGGCAGCTCTACAGACCCTATATCAGCACAAGTTATATGCGAAGTTTTCGAAGTGTGAATTTTGGCTTGAATCTATCACATTCTTGGGTCATGTCGCCTCTAGTGAAGGAATCAAGGTTGATCCTCAGAAGGTTGTAGCTGCGAAGAATTGGCCTAGACCTACAAATTCAACAGAGATCCGCAGTTTCTTGGGCTTAGCAGAGTATTACAGGAAATTTGTGGAGGGGTTCTCTACTCTTGCCTCTCCATTGACTAAACTGACGCAGAAGGCGGTTAAATTCCAATGGTCGGATGTTTGTGAAGAGAGCTTCCAAGAATTGAAATTAAGATTGACTACGACATCGGTGTTGACCTTACCAGAGGGTATAGAAGGGTTTGTCATGTATTGTGATGCTTCAAGGATCGGACTTGGGTGTGTATTGATGCAACATGGCAAGGTGATCGCTTATGCTTCTAGGCAACTCACGAATCATGATAAAAGCTATCCAACACATGACTTAGAACTTGTGGCGGTGGTTTTTGCACTAAAAATTCGTCATTATTTGTATGGGGTCCATGTGAATATATTCACGGACCATAAGAGCCTTCAATATATGTTCAAGTCGAAGGAATTGAATCTGAGGCAGAGAAGGTGGCTTGAGTTACTCAAGGACTACAACATTGATATTTTATATCATCTAGGGAAGGTTAATGTTGTGGTGGATGCTCTTAGCCAGAAATTCATGGGTAGTTTGGCTCACTTGGAAGCATATCAAAGGCCGTTGGCCAAGAATGTTCACCGGTTGGCTAGTTTAGGAGTTCATCTTGCGGACTCTAGTGAATGAGGGGTGATTGTGCAAAATAGGGCTGAATCATCGCTTGTTGTAGAAGTCAAGGAGAAGCAATACAACAACCCATTGTTTGTTCAGCTGAAGTAGGGGATCCAGAAACACAAGACCATGGCTTTTTCTCTTGGCATGGATGATGGTACATTAAGGTACAAAGGGCAATTATGTGTTCCAAATGTAGATGGTCTCCGGGAAAGAGTCATGACCGAGGTTCACGCTTCTAGGTATTCCGTGTACCCGGGATCTACAAAGATGTATCATGATCTCAAGGAAGTTTACTGGTGGAATGATATGAAGAGGAATGTAGCAAACTTTGCGGCAAGATGCCCGAATTGTCAGCAAGTAAAGGCCGAACATCAAAGGCCCGGTGGGTTGGCACAGAATATAGAAATTCCAATGTGGAAGTGGGAGATGATCAATATGGACTTCTTCCTAATTTATGTTCAAATCTGTTATATTTCGAAATAGTGACCCATGAACTTCTTCCTAATTTGTATTCAAATTTGTTATATTTCCAAATAGTAACCAGTTGTGAATGAATTTTTGGAGGTCTTTCCAGATGATCTCCTTGGGATCCCACCAGACAGGGAGATTAATTTTGGGATTGATGTGATGCCAGGCACGCAACCTATATCCATTCCACCCTACAGGCTGGCACTGGCAGAATTGAAGGAACTAAAGGAACAATTGAAGGATTTGTTAGAGAAGGGTTTCATCCGGCTGAGTGTGTCGCCTTGGGGCACACCGGTTCTCTTTGTAAGGAAGAAGGATGGGTCACTAAGAATGTGTATCGACTATCGGCAGCTCAACAAGGTCACAATCGAGAATAAGTACCCACTGCCAAGGATAGATGACTTGTTTGACCAGTTGCAAGATGCTAAATACTTTTCCAAAATTGATTTAAGATATGGGTATCACCAATTAAAGATCAGGGAGCAGGATATTCCGAAAATAACTTTCAGGACCCGGTATGGGTACTTTTAATTTTTGGTAATGTCTTTTGGGCTAACGAATGCCCCAACAGCTTTCATGGATCTTATGAATCGAGTCTTCAAGCCTTTCCTCGACTCCTTTGTGATAGTGTTCATTGATGACATTCTTGTATATTCACGAAGTCGAGAGGCCACACCGATCATCTCAGGGCAGTTCTGCAGACCCTATATCAGCACAAGTTATATGCGAAGTTTTCGAAGTGTGAATTTTGGCTTGAATCTGTCACATTCTTGGGTCATGTCGCCTCTAGTGAAGGAATCAAGGTTGATCCTCAGAAGGTTGTAGCTGCGAAGAATTGGCCTAGACCTACAAATTCAACAGAGATCCGCAGTTTCTTGGGCTTAGCAGAGTATTACAGGATATTTGTGGAGGGGTTCTCTACTCTTGCCTCTCCATTGACTAAACTGACGCAGAAGGCGGTTAAATTCCAATGGTCGGATGTTTGTGAAGAGAGCTTCCAAGAATTGAAATTAAGATTGACTACGACATCGGTGTTGACCTTACCAGAGGGTATAGAAGGGTTTGTCGTGTATTGTGATGCTTCAAGGATCGGACTTGGGTGTGTATTGATGCAACATGGCAAGGTGATCGCTTATGCTTCTAGGCAACTCACGAATCATGATAAAAGCTATCCAACACATGACTTAGAACTTGTGGCGGTGGTTTTTGCACTAAAAATTCGTCATTATTTGTATGGGGTCCATGTGAATATATTCACGGACCATAAGAGCCTTCAATATATGTTCAAGTCGAAGGAATTGAATCTGAGGCAGAGAAGGTGGCTTGAGTTACTCAAGGACTACAACATCGATATTTTATATCATCTGGGGAAGGTTAATGTTGTGGCGGATGCTCTTAGCCAGAAATTCATGGGTAGTTTGGCTCACTTGGAAGCATATCAAAGGCCGTTGGCCAAGGATGTTCACCGGTTGGCTAGTTTAGGAGTTCATCTTGCGGACTCTAGTGAAGGAGGGGTGATTGTGCAAAATAGGGCTGAATCATCGCTTGTTGTAGAAGTCAAGGAGAAGCAATACAACAACCCATTGTTTGTTCAGCTGAAGTAGGGGATCCGGAAACACAAGACCATGGCTTTTTCTCTTGGCATGGATGATGGTACATTAAGGTACAAAGGGCAATTATGTGTTCCAAATGTAGATGGTCTCCGGGAAAGAGTCATGACCGAGGTTCACGCTTCTAGGTATTCCGTGTACCCGGGATCTACAAAGATGTATCATGATCTCAAGGAAGTTTACTGGTGGAATGATATGAAGAGGAATGTAGCAAACTTTGCGGCAAGATGCCCGAATTGTCAGCAAGTAAAGGCCGAACATCAAAGGCCCGGTGGGTTGGCACAGAATATAGAAATTCCAATGTGGAAGTGGGAGATGATCAATATGGACTTCTTCCTAATTTATGTTCAAATCTGTTATATTTCGAAATAGTGACCCATGAACTTCTTCCTAATTTGTATTCAAATTTGTTATATTTCCAAATAGTAACCAGTTGTGAATGAATTTTTGGAGGTCTTTCCAGATGATCTCCTTGGGATCCCACCAGACAGGGAGATTAATTTTGGGATTGATGTGATGCCAGGCACGCAACCTATATCCATTCCACCCTACAGGCTGGCACTGGCAGAATTGAAGGAACTAAAGGAACAATTGAAGGATTTGTTAGAGAAGGGTTTCATCCGGCTGAGTGTGTTGCCTTGGGGCACACCGGTTCTCTTTGTAAGGAAGAAGGATGGGTCACTAAGAATGTGTATCGACTATCGGCAGCTCAACAAGGTCACAATCGAGAATAAGTACCCACTGCCAAGGATAGATGACTTGTTTGACCAGTTGCAGGATGCTAAATACTTTTCCAAAATTAATTTAAGATATGGGTATCACCAATTAAAGATCAGGGAGCAGGATATTCCGAAAATAACTTTCAGGACCCGGTATGGGTACTTTGAATTTTTGGTAATGTCTTTTGGGCTAACGAATGCCCCAACAGCTTTCATGGATCTTATGAATCGAGTCTTCAAGCCTTTCCTCGACTCCTTTGTGATAGTGTTCATTGATGACATTCTTGTATATTCACGGAGTCGAGAGGCCACACCGATCATCTCAGGGCAGTTCTGCAGACCCTATATCAGCACAAGTTATATGCAACGTTTTCGAAGTGTGAATTTTGGCTTGAATATGTCACATTCTTGGGTCATGTCGTCTATAGTGAAGGAATCAAGATTGATCCTCAGAAGGTAGTAGCTATGAATAATTGGCCTAAACCTATAACTTCAACAGAGATTCGCAGTTTCTTGGGGTTAGCAGAGTATTACATGAAATTTGTGGAGGGGTTCTGGGTTATGGGCTGTCGGGATCTACCTTTGGACCCGACTTTTGACCGGGCAGGCCCGGGATTGACCTTTTGGGAGTTGTGTAAAGATCTTAGCTTTATTAATCGAAATTAATTTCTCTTACATTGTTTGATGATATAAAGTCATTTTTTGTTAGATTTGAGCCGTGCGAAAGCAAATTTTAAGGGAAAAGCTATTTGTTTGAGTGTTGATTTGGCTTAGATAAAGTAAGTATCTTTCCTAACTTTGTGTGTGGGGGGGGGGGGACTACCCCTTAGGATTTGGGCTGATTGTACTATTTGAATTATGTGGAAGACATTTACACGAGACGATGAGTGTGTACATGGGATTATATGTGATATTTGACCGGTTTAGACTCTTAGATTACCTATAAGCACTTTATTGAAGTTACTATTTGTTCGGTCTTTCATTGTCAATATTATTCTTACATGCCTTAATTGAAGTTGTTATTACATGTTCTAGTTTTCCATTGTCAAAGTTACTCTTATATACATTTATTTGAAGACATTTACATGCTATCCTTCACATTGTTGAGTTATTTACATGCATTTAGTCGTAGATGCTATTTCATACTTTCTCTTTCATTGTTAAGCTTATGTTACGTACTTGAATTGGAAGTTGCCATTTCACGGGAATACCTTCATTGTTGAGTTATTGAGGTTGTAGTTGTGAAAGCTATTAACGCATTGTGGTTGAAGTGTTGATTATTGGGACATCCTTCCTTGTTGAGTTATTTCTCATTCATTTTGTTATTATTGATATTCTTGTACACATTGTGGTTGAGTCATGGGCTATGTGTTGCGGTAACACTGTTATTGTTGATTTACTAATGTTGTGGCATATGGGTACATGTGGTGCGAGTTGATTATTGTGTTGTGATATTGATATGCATGCGGTAGTATAAGGGTGGGTATTGAAACACATGAGTTGATATAAGGTGGGATTATGCGCATGTTGCTAGTAAGGAAATTACTTGATGCCACGTGGTAAGACAAGGGGGCTAAAACGCATATAGCTACTTCAGAAAAATTATTTTCAAAATAAATGCAAGGCTCACACGATGATATAAGGAAGATTGTGATTGTGACTAGTGAAATGTGAATGTGTTGTGTGGCACCTCGGTTGTGATTCTTGTTATACTTTCCATGTGGAAAAGGCTTGTTGATGGAACAGTTATTGTTATTCCTTCATTTGTTTTACTTGTAATTTGACTGTATTTGATTACTTGTTGTTCTTATCATATGCTCATTCTTTATTGTCCTTTATTGCTTTAATATCCGTTGTTAGCCTTACATCATTGTACTGTCTTGTTGTCATTTATTTCTTTGTTTTCTATTATTAGAATATATTAATATTCTGTTCAAGTTTCTATGTCTAGTAGGTGTCATGACCTAGCCGTGTTACTACTCTACTGAGGTTAGGCTTGATACTTACTGAGTACCGTTGTGGTGTACTCATGCTACGCTTCTGCACATTTTTGTGTAGATCCAGGTACATTTGCTCGTGCCGGATGCCAGTTAGTCGACCCAGATACTTCGGAAACTTCAAGGTATACCTGTTTGATGTTCGTAGGGCTCAGAGTCACCTTCTACTATTGTCTTTTATACTGTTTATCTTCACATCAGACATTATTGTACTTTTGAGATTTCTAGTGTACCTCTTAGAGCTTATGTCTCAATTCCACCTATTTTGGGAATATTGTGACTAATGTATTGTTTTAGTTTCATTATGATGGTTATCAGTTTAATTTATCATCTCAGTTTTTAACTCTGCTAAATTCTCAATGTATGCTAGGCTTACCTAGTCTTAGAGACTAGGTGCCATCACGACAGCCTAAGGTGAGGAATTTGGGGTCATGACATGCAGATATTGCAATTGCGAAGATGTTCACAAAAGAGAACCACTGATCGCAAATGCGAACACCCTCTGATATCGCAAATGCGACTAAGCCTTCGCATTTGCGAAGGACCAGAACCTTTCAAAAGCAAAAAAATCTTTGCAAAATAGATGATGTCCCTTTACTCACTATTGTCGCAATAAAAACATAAGGCTCGCAATTGCGAAGCCCGACCACCTCACAAAAGTGGCCAAAACTTCATAAATGCGAAGCTAACCAGTCCCTACCTGCATCGCAAATGCGAAACTAACCAATCCCTATCCTGCATCGCAAATGCAAGCTAGCACTCGCAAATGCAAGGCTCGCATTTGCGATCAAACACTTGCAAATGCGAGGTCTGCATCACCAACAATCCTAATTACTAGCAAATCAGTCTGGAAGTCAACTAAAACTCACCTGAGCCTCTCGAGCTCCAATTCAAACATCCACACAAGTATAATAATATCATACGAACTCGCTCGTAACGTCAAATTATCAAAATAACATCTAAATTCAAAAATCAAACACCAAAACTCAAAGAATTTCATTGTTCAAACTTCAAAATTTTAACTTTCAACATTAAGCACCAAAATGGCCACGGGTCACCCGGGATCCCACCCAAATGGGCGTACAAGTCAAAAATTATCATACAAACTTATCAAAATCGTTGAAATACTAATCTGAGGTCGTTTACCAAAAATGTTGATCGTGATCAATTCTAGCCATTTTCAAGATCAAAATCAAGTTTTTTTTAGAAATTCACATTAAAGCTTTTCGGAAATTAACACGGACCATGCATGAAAGTCATAACTCATCATATAGCGCTATGAAATGTCTCGAATCATAAAATGGGGGGTTGGAACTCAAAACGACCTATCATGTTGTTATATTCTCCGCCTCTAAAATAAACGTTCATCCTCAAACGGACATAGAAATGTACCTGGAAAGCAAAAAGGTGTGAACATCTACTCCTCCTGTAAGACTCAGACTCCCAAGTAGCCTTCTCAGTCGGCTGTCCTCTTTAATGCAGAATATCCTTAGATCTCAACTTTCGAACCTGTCGATCTAGAATAGCCACCGGTTCTTCCTCATATGTCAAATTCTCATCAAGGTGCACTATGCTGAAGTCCAAAACATGTGACCTATCTTCACGGTACTTCTGAAGCATGAAAACATGAAATACATGATGTACCCCTTCTAGGATAGGAGGTAATGCAACCTATAAACAATCTCCTCAACTCTTTCCAAGACATCAAATGGACCAATAAAACTCGGGTACTTACCCTTATTCCCAAATTGCATCACGCCCTTCATAGGCAAAACGTGGAGGAGAACCTTCTCCCTCTCCATGTAAGCCACATCACGAACCTTTCTATCAACATAACTCTTTTGCTTAATCCTCACCGGGCTCACATCAGCCAACCAGAGAAAGACATTGTCTCCCGTATAAGGCCTCATATGGAGAAATTTAAATATTCGACTGATAGTTTTTGTTGTAGGCAAACTCCGCTAGAGGTAGAAACTGATTCCACTAACCCCGAAATTAATAGTGCATACCCTTACCATATCCTTCAAAATCTGAATGGTCCGCTCGAACTTCCTGTCAGTCTAAGGGTGAAATGCAGTATTAAACTCAACTTGCGTGCCCAACTCACGTTGTGAAGCTCTCCAAAAGTGTGAAGTGTACTGCGTGCCATGATCTGAAATGATAGAAATAGGCACACCATGCAGGCGAATAATCTCCTAATGTAAATGTGAGCCAACTTTTCTAAAGACTATGAAGTTATCACCAGAGTGAAATGTGCGGACTTAGTCAACCGGTCCAAATGACCCAAACATCATCATACTTCATAAAGGTCCGTGATACACCTACCACAAAGTCCATAGTGATGTGCTCTCACTTCCACTCCGGTATCACCAACCTTTGAGTCAAACCACCGGGTTTCTGATGTTCTTGCATCACCCGGTGATAAGTCAAACACCAAGAGACGTGTCTAACAATGTCTTTCTTCATCTTCCACCACTAATAATGCCGCTTCAAGTTACAATACATCTTTGTGATACATGGCTGAATAGAATATCGTGAGCTATGAGCCTCCTCAAGGATGAACTCTTTCAAACCATCAATATTTAGAATACAAATCACCCTGAAGCCGCATAACATCATCATCCCCAATCACAACCTTCTTAGAACGAGCCCATGCGCCGTATATTTCAACACCAACAAGTAGGGTCATCAAACTAGCGAGCCTTGGTGGGCTCCAACAAAGATGACTGCACCACAGCACAAGCAAGAACACTCTTAGGCTCCGAAATATCAACCTCACAAACTTGTTAGCCAAAGATTGAACATACATTGCCAATGGTCTCTCCATTGCCGGTATAAATACCAAGCTACCCACGCTCTCCGCCTTCCTACTCAAGGCATTGGCCACTACATTAGCTTTCCCCGGATGATATAATCTGGTGATATCATAGTATTTCAATAACTCCAACAATCTCCATTGCCTCAAGTTAAGATCATTTTGCTTGAATAGATGCAGGAGACTCTGATGTTCAGTGTAGACCTCACATGTCACGCTGTTTAAGTAATGCCTCCAAATCTTGAGCGCATGCACAATGGATGCTAACTCCAAATCATGCGCGGGGTAGTCCTTCTCGTGGACCTTCAACTGACGATATGGTAGGCAATCAATCTACCATCCTAAATCGATATTGCTCCAAGTCTAACACGCGATGAATCACAATACACAAAGTAAGACCCCGAACCTGTGGGTAACACCAACACTGGGGCTATAGTCAAGGCGGTCTTGAGCTTCTTAAATCTCTCCTTACACTCGGTAAACCAAGTCAAAAGAGCGCCCTTCTAAGTCAAGTTGGTCAATGGGGATGCGATAGATGAAAACCCCTCCACGAAATGGTGTAGTAGCCCGCCAAACCCAAGAAGCTCTGAATCTCTGTAGCTGAAGTAGGTCTAGACCAATTTTGAACTACCTCAATCTTCTTGGGATATACCTTGATACCACCAGAAGACACAACATTACCCAAGAAGGCAACTGGGTCCAACCAGAACTCACACTTCAAAAATTTGGAATATAGTTGATGATCCTTCAAAGTCTGAAGTACAATCTGCAGGTGCTGCTCATTCTCCTCCCTTATATAGGAGTAAACCAGGATATCATCAATGAAGACAATCATGAAGGAATCCAAATTAGGCTTGAACACTCGGTTCATCAAATCTATGAAGGCTGCTGGAGCATTACTCAAGCCAAATGATATCATAAAGAATTCGTAATGACCATATCGAGTCCTAAAAGTTGTCTTAGGGACATATGATGCCCTAATCTTCACTAGATGGTAGCTAGATCTCAAATCGATCTTGGAAAACACCTTGGCACCCTGAAGTTGGTCAAATAAATCATCAATCCTAGGCAACAAATACTTGCTTTTGATTGTAACCTTGTTCAATTACCGATAGTTAATGCATATCCTTATTGTTCTATCCTTCTTCCTAACAAACAACACCGTAGTAGCCCAAGGTGAAACACTCGGTCTAATGAATCCCTTATCAAGCAAATCCTATAACTAATCCTTCAATTCCTTCAACTCGACTGGAGCCATATTGTATTGTGGAATAGAAATAGTCTGTAACCAAATAAATGCAACAGTCAATATCCATGTCGGGTGGCATACCCAACAAATCTACAGGAAACTCCTTTGGAAACTCCCTCACAACTGGCACTAAATCCACCGAAGAAACCTCTGTACTAGAATCTCGGATGTAAGATAAATACGCTAAACACCTCTTTTCAACCATACACCGAGCCTTCAAATATGAAACCACCCTGCTAGTGGAATGACCGAGGGTCCCTTTCCACTCTAATCTAGGCAACCATATGGCATGACAATCCAAGGTAGCATGATATGGGGAAAATCAATCCATACCAAGAATGGCCTCAAAATCCACCATATCCAACCACAAAAGATCAAATATATTATCAAAACTATTAATAGTAACAACACAAGACCGATACATCTAATCAACTACTAGGGAATCTCTAATCGATGTAGACATCGAAATAGGAACATCAAGAGAATCATGAGGCATACTCAAGTGCGAAGAAAAATATAAAGACACATATGAATATATAGAACCCAAATCAAACATTACGGAAGTATCTCTAAGACTGACTGAGATAATACATGTAATAACTACATTGAATGACTCCACCTCGAGCCTACCCGAAAATGCTTAACAACGAGGCTGAGCCCCACTAACCTATCCTCAACCTCTAGGATGACCTCTCATGACTGGGCTCCACCTCTCTCTACCTGACCCCCCGCCTCTAGCTGGATTAGTAGGTAGTGAAGCAACTAGTGCCGAAAACATAGCACAATTACCCTGTTGTGGCATATTGCTCTACGACCTAGGGAAAAACCGCGCAACGTGCCTTAGATCCCTACATAAAATGCAAGCCCTCTGCTGACGTGGCTGCTAAACTTGGAGCTATCCCTGATGACCCGAATAACCACCATGGTAACTCTATATCAAAGGTGTACTAACGGGAGCTGGAGGTGCACTGTATGTTAGCTGCTCGGAACGAGGTGCATAAGCACTATGGTTGCCTGAAGTATCATGAGTGACCTGTAGTGCTGACTATACTAGCTTGATAGTATGGCCTCTACCAAAGGAACCCATGCCTCTAGACGAGGCACCACTAACTCCTCCAAAATGTCGGGGCTTCTTGTCTGAGGTCGTTTTCCTCGCCTGGCCTCTAATGTGCTCAATCCTCCTTGCGATGTCCACTACCTGAGTAAAATAAATCTCAGTCCTGGCCTCTCTAGCCATATGAAGTCTGAAGCCACATGTAAGACCCTCTATGAACTTCTGCACCTTCTCCCTCTCAGTAGGGATCACGATAGTTGCATGGCGACACAAGTCAACAAATCTAGTCTTATACTGAGTAACAATCATGCTACCTTGCTGGAGGTACTCAAACTAGCTGCAACTTATCTCTCTAAGTGAGGGGAATAAACTTTTCCAAGAACAATTATGAAAACTTAACCCATATGAGAGGAGGTTATCCCGCTAGTCTGCCCAACTCATAAACCTGCCACCACCTCTTGGCAGAACCATGCATCTGAAAGATAGTAAAATCAACTCTGTTGGACTCCACTAGTCCCAGGTTGCACAAAATCTCATGGCAACAGTCCAAGAAATCCAGGTCATCCCCCAAAGGTACACCACTAAAGTGAGGAGGGTCAACTTGGTGAACTTGTCCAACCTCTTCAGCTCATCTGCTGACATCGCGGGTCTGTCCCTGGGCTGCGTAGCAACAATAGGTCAAACCACCCTAATTGATAGAAATCCTGGGGTCTGATAACCAGGGGCCATCTGCTTTAGAGTATGAGTAGCGAGAGTTAAACTCCTCCCCCAGCCTAAGAAGCGGCTAGTATCACAGGAAATACACCGGCCTGAGCCATACTCTCCATGAAGCGAGCCATGCGGACTAAGGCATCCTAAAGCACTAGGGTGGAAACGAACCCCCTGGGACCTGAGCTGGTCCTACAAGCTCAATCTGAAATTGGGATCTCATCATCTTGCTATATTTGAGTCTCGATATGGGTGCCACTGCGCATGCTCTAGACTGGGCTCTAACTTTGCCCCGGGTTTTACCCCTGGTAGTGGCTGCAATTTGCGACTCGGGCTCCTGATTAGCTGTGGACGAAGTACGTGTCCTCACCATCTGTGAGAGAATAAGAGAAGAATGATTCAAACTTATGATAGAACAAAGACGCATAGTAGAGAAAGAAAGCAAGTGATGTTTCTTAAAGCCTTATAGCCTCTATAATATAAGTACAGACGTCTCCATACCAATCCTCAAGACTCTACTAAGATTGCTCATCACTCATGAGACCTATGCAACCTAAGGCTCTGATACCAACTTGTCACCACCCAAAATCCCAATCCACAGGGCCGTGATAGCACCTCACACCGCTTGCTAGGCAAGAAAACATAAAATGATAAATACAAAATAAATGAAACCAACGATTAACATCAAAATGATAATATAGAGTAACAGTAACTCAAAAGTATACATAGGAAGTCTAAAGATGAACACTAACGATCAACCATCCCAAGATGTCGAGTCACGCGTACATGAGCTGCTATAGTATACTGAATACATTGTCTAAAGAGAAATAAAATATTGTCCGGCAAGAAGAAACAATACGGAAAAAATAAAAAGAAGACTCGAAGGCCTGCCAATGGTATGCATCTCTACCTTGAGTCATCAATCTAGTATCTGCTAAGCACCTCTCGGGACTCCGCTAATACCAATGTCCGAATCTGCATAGGAAGTGCTTAAATATAGTATGAGTATAACTGACCCAATATACTGTATAAGTGTTGAGCCTAACCTCGACGAGATAGTGATGGGGCTAAGATAAAATGCCTACATATAAACACGTGTAGTTAAGTAACGAGAAATAATGAGATGACAAATAAAATATCAAGTAAAATAACATGATAACAACATGCAAGAGAGTTAATAAGTACATAAGTAAAGAGATATAAAACGAAAAAATAAGAAAGGTGCTACTAAGTAAACCACAGCGCATACTTCTACAACAAGTTGGAACAAATCTTTCAAAGATAATTACAAAGCAACAAAGCCAAATCCTTAGTCCGAATAGCAAAATAAGGAACAACAATACCAACAAATGACACGGCATCACCCTTCGTGCTTTTACTCTCATCCTCACAACATAATATTAATAGATAGCACGGAAACACCTTCCGTGCATATCTTCACCTTCTCTAAAGCACGGTAACACACTTCGTGCAATGATATTGATATATGAAAAAAGCACAAAAACACCCTTCGTGCACAATCACTCTCCCTTACAAGCACCGAAACACCCTTCGTGCAATTCACTCTTCCTTGCAAAGCATCACATATAAAATTGTACCAAGCAAGGTGGAAGCATAAACAACATCAAGGGTAGTATTTTAACATAACTCCCCATATGAGAATTTAGCAACACCTTTGTACAAATAACGTAAACAATATTTCAATAATCCCAATGCCTATATCTCAATAATATCAACATAAATAATAACTTGGATAAGAGAAATCAAAGAATTTCGCAATCTATCTAGAGTATGGAAGACATAGTACACAAAGTAACATGGCACAAATAAAGCTAATTCGACCGGTATGCTTATCCTATGGCCAACACATATATACTCATCACCTTACATATACGCCGCCCCCAACATATAGATCAAGTAGCAAAGAGACTCAATTATACCCTAATTTCCTCAAACAAGGTTAACCAAGACACTTACCTCTTTTCGGAATCAATAATCCAACATGGCCTTCCCTTTGGAAAAAGCCTCCAAACCACCCGAATCTAATCAAATGTTACTCAAATACATCAAAATGAGCTTTAGAAACTACCCTAGTATAAAAAAGGTTCGATCTTTGACATATATAGAAAAGTCAACAAAAAGACATCCAGGGCCCATATAGTCAAAATCTGAAATTAAGATCAAATCCCAATTACCCATTTATCCCCGAGGCCAAATGCGCGATTTGTTTCGAGATCCGACCTCAAGTTTAGGTCTAAATCTCAAATTTACAAAATCCTAAATTTCTACCCAAATCCCTTATTTCTATTCTATGAAACCCTATATTTAATAGAGAAAATCCATGAAACAGTAATGGAAATTGAACAAAAATAAATTAAAATTACTAACCTATAAAGTTGGGAAGAAATTGCCCTCCAAAATCGATTTTATGTGGAGTCTAGGTCTCAAAAATAGAGTAAAATATGCTAAGTCCCGAAATTCCAACCTTTTACCTAGATTGTGAACTCTTGTTCGCGAAAGAGAACCACTGATTGCAAATGCGAAAAGTGTCTGAGCCCCTTTGATGTCACAAATGAGACTAAGACTTCGTATTTGCAAAGGATCAAACCCTCCCAAAAGCGAACAAAGCTACGGGTTGTCCCTATACTCGCCAATGTCGCAATTGTAACATAAGGCTCACAATTACAAAGCACGACCACCTCGCAAAAGTGACCAAAACTTCACAAATGTGACGTTTCCCAATCCCTACCTAACACTCGCAAATGCAAGGATCGCATTTACTAACATAATCTCGCAAATGTGAGGTCTACCGCACCAACAATCCTAATTCCTAGCAAATCAGTCTGGAACTCATCCGAAACTCACCGCAGCCTCTAGGACTCCAATATGAATATTCAAACAAGTATAATAACATCATAAGAACTCGCTCATAAGCTCAAATCATCAAAATAACATCTAAATTAAAGAATCAAACACCAAAACTCATAAAATTTCATAGTTCAAACATAAAAAATTTAAACTTTCCACATTAAGCATTGAAACGGCCTCTGATCACCAAGACCCAAACCAAACGTGCGTATAAGTCCACAATCATCATACAAACTTATGGGAATTGTCAAAATATCGATCTAAGGTCGTTTACCAAAAATATTGACCGTGGTCAACCGTCAAGTTTTCTTTAAAAATTCACATTAAAGATTTCTGGAAATTAACACAAACCATGCACACAAGTAATAAATCATCAAATAATACTATTAAAGGTCTCGAATCATAAAAGCGGGGGCTAAAACTCAAAATGACCTATCAGGTCATTACAACAAGCAGTATTTGAGGATTGTGCTTCAGATTCTGAGGGAGAAGAAATTGTATGCTAGGTATTCCAAGTGTGAGTTTTTGTTGGATTCAATGGAATTCTTAGGCCATATAGTGTTAGTGATGGGATCAAGGTAGACCCAAAGAAGATTGAAGCAGTTCAGAGTTGGCCCAGACCTACTATAACTATAGAGATCAGGAGTTTCTTGGATTTGGTGGGCTACTATCATCGCTTTGTGGAAGGGTTCTCGTCTATTACAACTCCATTAACTAAGTTGACTCAGAAGGGCACTCCATTCAGATGGTCTAACGAGTGTGAAGAGAGCTTTCACAAGCTCAAGAATGCTTTTACTACAACTCCAGTTTTGGTATTGGCCTCAGGATCGGGGAGGTATACAATCTATTATGATGCTTCACGTGTTGGCCTTAGGTGTGCGTTGATGCTGGATAGTAAGGTGATTTCCTATGTGTCACACTAGTTGAATCCCCATGAGAAGAACTATTTGGTGTATAATTTAGAGTTGGCGGCTATTGTGCATGCGCTTAAGATTTGGAGGCAATATTTATAGGGCGTGTCATATGAAGTTTAAACGGATCATCAGAGGCTTCAACATTTGTTTAAATAGAAGGATTTGAATTTGAGGCAGCGGAGGTGATTGGACTTATTGAAGGATTATGATATCACCTTCTTATATCATCTGGGTAAGGCAAATATAGTAGCCGATGCCTAGAGTAGGAAGGGGGAGAGCATGGGGAGTTTGAAATTTATTCTAGCTGTGAAGAGGCCTTTGGCTATGGATGTTCAAGGCATGGCCAATAGATTTGTGAGATTGGATATTTTTGAGTCTAGCAGAGTTTTTGCTTGTGTTATTGCATAGTCGTCCTTGTTTGCGCGTATCAAGGCTCACTAGTATGATGATCCACACTTGTTGGTACTTAAGGACATGGTGCAATGAGGTGGTGCTAAGAAGGTGGTTATTGGGGATGATGGCATTATACGACTTTAGGGCTAGATTTGTGTTCCTAATGTTGATGGCTTGAGAGGGCTGATTCTTGAGGATTCTCACAGTTTGCGATATTCTATTCACCCAGGTGCTATGAAGATGTATTGTGATTGAAAGTAGCCTTATTAGTGGCTAAGTATTAAGAAGGACATTATTGGGCATGTTTCACAGTATTTGAATTGTTAACAAGTCAAGGATGAGCATCAGAAATTGGGTGGTTTGCTTCAAAATACTGATATACTAGAGTGGAAGTGGGAATGCTTATTATGGACTTTGTGGTAGGTTAGCCATAGACTTTGAGGAAATTTGATGTCATTTGGGTCATTGTTGATTGACTGACCAAGTCGATGCACTTCATTCCAGTTATGACTTCTTACACTTTAGAGAAGTTAGATCATATCTATATCAGAGGGGTTGTTCACTTGCATGGTGTGCCTGTCTCTATTATCTCATACCGCGCACTCAGTTTACATCGCACTTTTGGAGGGCTGTTTAGAATGAGTTAGGCACACGGATGGAGCTCAGCAACTGCATTGCACCCACAAATAGACGGGCAGTCCCAGCGAGCCATTCAGATCCTCAAGGATATGTTGGGGGCATACATTATTGATTTTGGAGACCATTGGACTAGTTCTTACCATTGGCATAGTTTTCCCACAACAACTGCTACTGGTCCAGTATTTAGATGGCTCCCTATGAGGTCTTATATGTGAGGCGGTGTAGTTCTTCGGTTGGTTGATTTGAGCCTGGTGAGGCTAGGTTGTTAGGTGCAGACTTGGTACGTGATGCTTTGGATAAGGTGAAGTTGATTAAGGAGAGGCTTTGCATAGCTCAGTTCAGGCAGACGAGTTATGCGGACAAGAAGGTTTGTGATGTGGCATTTATGAAAGGAATGAAGGTTCTTCTTAGAGTTTTGCCTATGAAGGGCGTGATGAGGTTTGGAAAGAAATGATGGTTGAGCCCGAGGTTTATTGTCCATTTGAGGTGTTAGAAAGAGTTGACGAGGCTGCTTATAGACTTGCTTTGCCTCCTAGTCTGTTGGGAGTTCATCCAGTGTTTCATGTTTCAATGCTTTGAAAGTATCATGAAGATAAGTCGCATATTTTGGACTTCAAAATGATGCAGTTGGATGAGAATCAGGCTTATGAAGAAGAGCTGGTGGCTATTTTGGATAGGTAGGTTCGGAAGCTCAGGTCTGGGAGATTGCGTCGGTGAAGGTGCTTGGAGAGGCCGACCGAGTGAGGAGGACACTTGGGAGACTGAACCCGCTCGAGGACGAACGTTTGTATAAGGGGTGGAGAATATAACGACCCAACCAATCATTTTGAGTATTCTTCGTTCCCCTATTTGATACTTCTCGTTGTATTTGATGTTTTATGACTTGCAGGGATGAGTGGTTTAGTATTCATGGGGTTCTGGAGTGATTTGGAATACTTAGGTTCATTTTGGAACCCTTAAGTTGTAAGAGTTAGCTAAAGTTTGAATTTTGTGTAAGCAACCT
Source organism: Nicotiana tomentosiformis (assembly GCF_000390325.3). Lineage (NCBI taxonomy): Eukaryota > Viridiplantae > Streptophyta > Magnoliopsida > Solanales > Solanaceae > Nicotiana > Nicotiana tomentosiformis. The sequence continues at coordinate 161,693,270 of NC_090813.1, read as the reverse complement.
TAGGTTGGTGATTTGATGGTTCCATTTGGTTCGTATGGAGAGTTTATACTTAGGTGTATGTTTGTATTTGGTTTGGGATGTTCCTAGAGGAATTTGAGCTTATTTGCCGAAAGTTGGCAATTTGAAGAATTGAAGAGTTCTTAAGTTTGATCGATAGTTGACTTTGATGATATCAGACTCCGATTGTTATTCTAGAACTTGGAATATGTTCATTTTTTTATGGAACTTGCGTGCAAAGTTTGGTTGTGAGAAGTAAGTGTTTATGCATGAATCAGATGCTTGGTTGGAAGTTTAGAAGTTCTTGAACTTAAAAGAAGATCGACTTGTGATTTGATCTTTGATTCATTTATGTAGTCATGTCGTATGTATTTTAAAGATTTGGATAGGTCTGGGTAGTGTCTATGGACTTGTTGGTATGATAGGGATCCCAGGTGACTCGGGTGAGTTTTGGACGACTCAGAGCATGCTTGGAGTTGGTAGATTTTGCTGGTGCCTCGTGTGCTTCACTGTCATGACCCGAAATTTTCACCTTCGGGGCCATGATGGCGCCTAACATTTCACTTGCTAGGCAAGGCAACGTTAGAGGATCTTTAAGCTAATTTTTAATCAATTCAATTAAGTAAAACCAATTAAGCTGAAGAGGAACTAAAACGGAATACAAATGACATAAAACCAATAATATCTAAGTCTAACCCGGATCTAGAGTCACAAGTTCACGAGCTTCTAGAATCTCAACAAAATAGGGTTTGAAATAAATATAACTGTCATCAATGAAAAGAATAGTAAATAGGAGAAATGGAAGGGGACTTCAAGGTCTACGGACGCCAGCCGATCTATCTCGAGTCTCCGAATGCGAATCCGAGCTGATACGCCTCACGGACAGCTGGGACCAGTACCAAAATCTGCATAAGAAGTGCAGAGTGTAGTATGAGTACAACTAACCTAATGTACTCCGTAAGTGTCGAGCCTAACTTCGATGAGGTAGTGACAAGGCTATGACAGGACACCCACGTAAATAAACTTGTACAGACAGAAATATGCGTACAAAAATAACAACAAATAAAGAATTAACAAGTACTAGTGGGAGGGGACATGCGAAAGGGGTACAAGATACGGTAACTACAACAGGGAATAATAACAAGAATCAGTCAATAAACCTTCAATCAACAAAATGAACAAGCATAATGAATAAAACTGCACGACATCACCCTTCGTGCTTTTACTCTCAGCCTCACCATGAAATAGTAATAAGGGCACGACAACACCCTTCGTGCTTTTACTCTTAATCTCACCATAAAATGATAAATACGGCATGGCATCACCTTTCGTGCTTTTACTCTCAATTTCATCATGAATAATAAATACGGCACAACATCACCCTTCGTGCATTAAATCTCAAATATGGCACGGCATCACCCTTCGTGCATTAACACTCACATATGGCACGATATCACCCTTCGTGCATTAAACACTCTCCCTTACCATGTAACAATGGACATATAACAACATGGAGATAGAATAAGCAAGATCAAGCCTTATGTCAATAATGGTTCCACTATACCAATCTCTACTTCAGAAACAATGCCCAATTATCACAGATAGTCCATAAGTGTGGAAAGAACAATCAATATAGTAATTAACTAGTCTAAGCATGGATATTAAGATCAAAGAAAGAAAGAAATAAATTACAAGGAACAAGTCTCACCCGCATGCTTTAACCTAACAACAACGCATAAGTACTCGTCACCTCACATATACGTTGTATACAACATTTAGACAAGTAACAAATAGGCAAACAAGTCCTAATCACCTCGAGTCAAGGTTAACCACGACACTTACCTCGCTCCAAAAGTCGACTCAAAGCTCTACCGGAGCCTTTCCCCTAGAATTCGTCTCCAAACCACTCGTATCTAACCACAATTGACTCAATAATGTCAAATATTGCTAAAAGAATCAATTACAATGCATAAATTTAGGATTTCCACACTGTTCCCCCAAAAGTCAAAAATCGACCCTGGACCCGCTTGGTCAAAACCTGAGGTTCAGACCAAAATCCATTTTCCCATTCACCCTCGAGCTCGATTATGTAATTAGTTTCGGAATCCGACCTCAATTTGAGGCCCAAATCCCTAATTTTCAAAAACTCTCAATTCTTCCTAAATCCCTAGTTTTCTACCATGGAAGAACAAAGATTAGGGCTAGAAATTAATGGGTGATGTTAGAAATGGAAGAAAATGAGTTAAAGTGTATAAACCTATGAATTGGTGTTGAGTTTTACCTTCAAAATCGCCTTTAGGCCGAGCTCTAATGAAGAGTTTATGAAAAATGGAAGAAATCCCATTTTGGGATTGTTTTAAATCACTAGAGTCATGTGTTCATCGCGTTCGCGTGAAACCTGATACATTCGCGAAGAGCAAGGCCTAATTGGCTTATGCGATCGCGAGTAACTCCATGCCTTCGCGAAGGTCTAGCCCACCTCACCTCCGCGTTCGCGAGACTGGGCTCGCATTCGTGTAGAGTTACCTCAACTCCCCTGCCCAGCCTATCTAACGCTACGCATTCGCGTGTGACTGGTCGCGAACGTGGAGCAGGCTCCGCGTTCGCGAGACTGGGTTCGCATTCGCGTAGAGTTACCTCAACTCCCCTGCCCAGCCTATCTAACGCTATGCGTTCGCGTGTGACTGGTCGCGTTCGCGTAGAGCAGGCCCCCCAATGCTCCGCGTTCGTGACCAAGGTTTCTTGTTCGTGTAGAACAAAATCTCCCCCAGCCCATTTTACCCTTCGCGATCGCGGGAGTATATTTGCTACCTCGAATAAGGAAACACCAGAAACCAGCAGAAGTGAAAAACCAGCAAACTTTCTAAGTTCAAAAGGTCCGTAGGCTATCCGAAACTCACCCGAGCCCTCGAGGATCCAGACCAAATATGCACACAAGTCCATAAACCTGATACGAACTCGCTCGCGCGATCAAAACACCAAAATAACGCCTATAACTACGAATCAGGCACCAAATCAAATGAAATTTTCAAGAAAATTTTAGAATTTCAATTTTAACAACCGGATATCCGAATCACGTCAAATCACTTCCGTTTTACACCAAATTTTGCAGACAATATATAAATATCATAATGGACCTATACCAAGTTCCGGAACAAAAATTCGGACCCGGTATCAACAAAGTCAAACATCAGTCCAATTTATAAATTCTTTAAACCTTTAAACTTTAAATTTTCAACAAATTGCGATAACTCAAGCTAGGGACCTCCGAATTTGATTCCGGGCATATGCCCAAGTCCCAAATCACGATACAGACCCACTGGGACCATCAAAATATGGATCCGAATCCGTTTGCTCAAAATGTTGACCGAAGTCAATTTAAATAGATTTTTAAGGCAAAATTTCATATTTTATTAATTTTTAACATAAAAGCCTTCCGAAAAAATACCCGAACTGCACATGCAAATCGAGGAATGCTTAAAGGAGCTATCGGAGTCTTCGAAACATAGATTTAAGGTCTAAAACTCTAGATAGCCTGTCGGGTCATCACATTCTCCACCTCTAAAATAACCGTTCGTCATTGAACGAACATAGAAAAGTACTTGGACTGGTGAAAAGGTGTGGATATCTACTCCGCATGTCCAACTCGGACTCCCAAGTAGCTGCCTTGACCGACTGACCTCTCCACTGCACTCGATTTGAAGGATAACTCTTAGACCTTAACTATCGAACCTGCTGGGCTAGAATAGCCACCGACTCCTCCTCATAAGTCAAATCCTTGTCCAATTGGACTGAGCTGAAGTCTAACACATGGGACGGATCTCCGTGATGCTTCTGATGCATAGACACATGTAACAATGGATGGACTACTGATAAACTAGGCGGCAATGTGAGCCTGTAAGCCACCTCACCCACCCTCTCCAGAATCTCAAAGGGTCCCACGTACCTAGGGCTCAACTTGCCCTTCTTTCCGAACCTCATCGCACCCTTCATGGGTGAAACCCGAAGCAATACTCTCTCTCCGACCATGAATGCAACATCACGAACTCTACGGTCGGCATAACTCTTCTACCTAGACTAAGCTGTGCGAAGTCGATCCTGAATAATCTTGACCTTATCCAAGGCATCCTGTACCAAATTTGTACCCAATAATCGAGCCTCCCCCGGCTCGAACCATCCAACTGGCGATCGACACCGCCTCCCATATAATGCCTCATAGGGAGCCATCTGAATGCTCGACTGGTAGTTGTTGTTGTAGGCAAACTCTGCAAGTGGCAAGAACTGATCCCAAGAACCCCCAAAATCTATAACGCAAGCGTGGAGCATATCCTCCATTATCTGAATAGTGCGCTCGGACTGTCTGTCCGTCTGAGGATGAAATACTGTGCTCAGCTCAACTTGCGTGCCCAACTCACGTTGTACCGCTCTTCAGAAGTGCGAGGTGAACTGCGTACCTCTATCCGAAATGATAGACACGGGCACACCATGAAGACGGACGATCTCGCGGATGTAAATATCAGCCAACCACTCTGACGAATAAGTAACCTCCAAAGGAATGAAATGCGCTGACTTTGTCAGCCTGTCCACAATAACCCATACCGCATCAAACTTCCTCTAAGTCCAACAACAAAATCCATAGTGATACGCTCCCACTTCCACTCAGGAATCTCTAACTTCTGAAGCAACCCGCCATGTCTCTAATGCTCACACTTTACTTGCTGACAATTTAAACACCGAGCTACATAATCAACTATGTCCTTCTTCATTCTCCTCCACCAATAATGTTTCCGCAAATCTTGATACATTTTGGTGGCACATGGATGAATAGAGTACCGGGAACTGTGGGCCTCCTCAAGAATCAACTCACGAAGCCCATCTACATTAGGCACACAAATACGACTCTGCATTCTCAAAACACCATCATCTATAACCGTAACTTGCTTGGCACAACCGTGCCGCACTATGTCCCTAAGGACAAGCAAATGAGGGTCATCATACTGCCGCTCCGTGATGCGCTCAAACAAAGAAGACCGAGTGATTGTACAAGCTAGAACACGACTGGGCTCTGAAACATCCAACCTCATGACCTGATTGGCCAAAGCCTGAACATCTGATGCAAGCGATCTCTCACTGACTGGAATGTACGCAAGGCTGCCCATACTCGCTGCCTTTCTACTCAAGGCGTCGGCCACATTGGCCTTCTCGGGGTGATACAAGATGGTGATATGATAGTATTTCAATAGCTCCAACCACCACCTCTACCTCAAATTGAGATCCTTTTGTTTGAACAAATACTGTAGACTCCGATGATCCATGAAAACCTCGCACGACACGCTGTAAAGGTAATGCCTCCAGATCTTCAACGCATGAACAGTGGCTGCTAGCACTAGATCATGAAGAGGGTAATTCTTCTCATGGACCTTCAACTGCTGCGACGCATATGCGATCACCCTGCCATCCTACATAAATACTGCTCCGAGCCTAACACGAGATGCATGACAATATACCGTATAAGATCCTGAACCTGTGGGCAACACCAACACCGGTGCTGTAGTCAAAGCAGTCTTGAGCTTCTAGAAACTCGCCTCACACTCGTCTGACCATCCAAACGGGGCACCCTTCTGGGTCAATCTCGTCAATGGGGCTGCTATAGACAAAATCCCCTCCACTAACCGACGGTAATAACCCGCCAAACCCAAGAAACTCAGGGTTTCTGTAGCTGAAGTAGGTCTAGGCCAGTTCTAAACTGCCTCAATCTTATTAGAATCCACCTGAATTGTTACAACCCAAATTCGCATATCATAGATCACGCCGTAAGGTAGTCGACGTAAATCCAAGAAGAGATTATCTTTGAGATGATAATAAGTTAATCCTATTGGTCTTAAACGATACAAGGGTGTATAAGAGTGGTTAACAAGTATTTGAAGTTAAGCTAATCAAGGATGTTGTAACCCATATTTTCGGATAACACTAGAGGTGATTAATTGTCCCAAGAGGTAATGTTTTAATGTATTTAAATCATATAATATCCATATCATAAGTCTTGAAATCAAGCGAGTTATGAAATAAAAGTCGATAAAAGTTGTCGCAACTTAGGTTTATAATTTTACTTAAACTTTAGGTCAAATGTTACTGCATTTTACTCCCAATGTGCTTGGAATTATCGGGTGATCTACCTATCAAATTGAAGATCTATGAGTCTAGTTTCCAACGCATTAAACCGTTCATCGATACGATCTCGGAATAGAGAGATATTCGCGTTTTCGCGAGAGTGCGCCAAGCTGCTCTCTATGGGGCCCACAAAGGCGGTTTAAGACATTTGGACATATATAAGATAACTCAACCCCGTTTTAAGTCATTATTTTTCAGTATATTCAGACCTTATAACCCTAAAAACATTCTCTCAAGGTTCTCTCATGATCCAAGACCCAAACAAAGGGCAAACAACACAAATCAAATGTCGGGAATCCCGTGGCGCTAGTAAGTTTCTTGTTCTTCTTGTTGTTGCTGATTTTTGTGTTGTTCCAGCTCGTGTGGGAGGTTGTTTTAAGTGTTTTATGTCCTGTAAATACACCTTCAAGTTTTTAATATCAACCCTAGGTGATTTCAAGTCTTCTAAAGTAATTCTAGTGCCGAAAAACCCGAATTAATTGCTAGTTTCGCTTCCTTGTTCTTGTGGCAGAATTGAAGGGATATTTCGTGGAAAATTAAGGTCAAATTGGAGTTGTTCTTTCTGTTTAAAGGTAAGGAACCTCTTACTCTATATATATTTAAGATTATCCAAGTTGCAGCTAAGTCGTTGAAGCTAGAACTTGTGAAATATATATCGAAAGGCTTGGTAGTAATGTTGTTGGTTGGTGGACTGTTTTGGAGGCTCAATATGATTATTAATGATGTTGTTTGGGCTGTTTGGTGATTGTATTGACTTGTGTGAAGTCATATAAATAGGGGAGGTGCTGTCCGTTTCATCGTAAAATAGGTTGCGGTCGACACATAATAGTTACGACGCTTAAACGATAATGATAGTGTCATTTCTCTTATTGTAGACTAAGGAGTCGTGACATTTGCATAGCTTGAGGTTGGGCAGTATATACAAGGTATGTGAGTCTATCCCCTTCATTCTTTTGCACGACTCCGATTGTACATAATGTAATGAACGAGCTCCCAAAGATACTCTACTCTTAGAAGCTAGCAGTACGTACATTGCTGCCCTTCTTATGAAACGATTGTTATTGATGTTACTTCTCTTATTCTTATATTATCAATGTTGTTGGTAGTTCCTGATTCTTATAAGTTTCTTGATGAAGAGTTAATCCTAATAACGTGTACGAAGGATACCGACCTTACGTCACTCCGAAAGGTTCAAAATGTGATTCCAATGAGTCCAGCATGCATCATATATATGTATCTATTTTACTCTACCGAGCCGCGCTATAGTTGGCCGGGTATGGCACCTATTGTGCAACCACTGATCAGTTGGGTTTTACCGAGCTCCACGTGGCCGGGTACGATTCTACCGAGCCCTATGATGGCCGGGTACGTTTTACCGAGCCTATTATGGCCGGGTACGATATGATGATGATGATGCCCACAAAGGCATATGTTTTAAACGTTTATGTATATATATATGTATGTATCATGTATTTCATGTCAGTAGCCCTCAGAGGTACCCAGATGTCACAGGTTGTATATTCCCTATCACTGTTTACATTATTGTTCTTACTTATGCTATTCTGCCTTACATACTCAGTACTTTATTCGTACTGACGTCCTTTTTATTTGTGGATGCTGCATGTCGTGCTGCAGGTCCTGATAGACGGGTAGACGCAGCTCCCCCATCACAGTAGGCTATCCGGTTCAGCTTTATTGGCGAGATCCCTTCTCCGGACTTGCCGTGGTCTTGGTATGCATTTTTGTTATAGACCTTATGGGTATGTCGGGGCCCTGTTCCGGCAATGTTGTAGCACTTATGTTCTTTTAGAGGCTCATAGACAGGTGTCGACTTATGTATGGTTTAGAATGCCTTTTCGGCTGATTTTTGTTGTATAGTCTTTCATGGCATCATGATAGCTCGTACCTTATATATAGTTTCTTGACAGTCTTGTCGTCCCATGTTATGTATGTTCATGACATTATCTTTCATTGTTGGATGTTCATGATCCATGTCTACTATTTATATTGATCTTGTCGGCCCTTAAAGATAATAAGGAAGGTTAGATAAAATGTACGTTGGTGCTCGGCAAGTATGGCCCGGGTGCTAGTCATGACCCTCCAGTTGGGTCGTGACATGAATGCCCTTTGCCGATACTATGTTCCCCAAGAAAGCAAGCGAGTCCAACCAAAACTCGCACTTTTAAAACTTGGCATACAACTGGCTATCTCTTAGAGTCTGAAGTACAACCCGAAGATGCTGCTCGTGCTCCTCTCGACTGCGGGAGTAGATCAAGATATCATCAATAAACACAATCATGAAAGAATCTAGATAGGGCTTGAACACTCGGTTCATCAAATCCATAAATGTTGCTAGGGCATTTGTCAGCCCAAATGACATCACTAAAAAGTCATAGTGCCCATATCGAGTCTGAAAAGCTGTCTTAGGGACATCGAATGCCCTAATCCTCAATTGATGGTAGCCAGACCTCAAATAGATCTTCGAAAATACCTTGGCACCCTGAAGCTGATCAAATAAGTCATCAATCGTCGGTAATGGATACTTGTTCTTGATGGTGACTTTATTCAATTGCCGATAATCTATGCACATCCTCATCGACCCATCCTTCTTATTCACGAACACACAGGCGCACCCCAGGGCGAGACACTAGGTCTAATAAAGCCCTTATCAACCAAATCTTGCAACTGCTCCTTCAATTCTTTCAACTCTGGTGGGGCCATACAGTATGGCGGAATAGAAATGGGCTGAGTGTCCGGAGCCAAATCAATACAGAAGTCAATATCTCTGTTGGGTGGCATCCCCGACAGATATGCAGGAAACACCTCTGGAAACTCATGAACAGCTGGTACTGAATCCATGGAAGGATCCTCCGAACTAGAATCGCAGACATAAGCCAAATAAGATATACACCCCTTCTCGATCATATGCCAAGCCTTCACATAAGAGATAACCATGCTGGTAGAATGGATAGGAGTCCCCCTCCACTCTAATCGAGGCAACCCTAGCAAGGATAAGATCACCGTCTTGGTGTGACAATCCAATAGAGCATGATAAGGTGACAACCAATCCATACCCAAGATGACGTCAAAATCTACCATATCGAGAAGTAGAAGATCTACGCTACTCTCAAGACTCCCAATGGTAACCTCACACGAATGATAGACACGATCTACAATAATAGAATCTCCCACATGCGTGGACACATGCACAAAACGAGTTTCGTACTGAGTAACAGTCATACTGCCCTACTAGAGACGCTCGAACTGCCTGTGGTAATCCTCTCTCAAAGTGATAGGGAGAAACTTCTCTAGAAATAACTGTGAGAACTGTTCCCAAGTAAGTGTAGGCGACCCAGCTGGTCTGGTCAACAGGTAATCTCTCCACCACCTCTTGGCAGAACACTCTCCATAAGGCCCACCAAACAGACTAGAGCGTTTTGAAGCACTGGGGTGGCGATGAACCCCTCCGGGACCTGAGCTGGTCTAACAGGTACAGTCTGAGCTGGAACCTCCTCATCAAAATCTACCCGAGGCTCCACTGTTGGTGCTGCTGCTCGAGCTTTAGGGTGAGCTCTACCTCAGCCTCAGCCTCTGGCGCGACCTTATTCTCTACCCCTAGTAGGAGCTGCTGTTGGGGGCTCCGGCTGCTGTCCAGCTGAAGATGTTGCACGTGTTCTCGCCATCTGTGGGAGGACAAGAATAGAAGAGTTCAATCGGCAATGATAGAATAAAACCGCACGACAGAGAAGAATAGAAGTGAAATTTGTTCCTAAACTTCATAGCCTCTGGAAGATAAGTACAGATGTCTCTGTACCGATCCTTCAGACTCTACTAAGCTTGCTCGTGACTCATGAGACCTAAGTAACCTAGGGCTCTGATACCAACATGTCACGACCCAAAATTTCCACCTTCGGGGCCGTGATGGCGCCTAACATTTCACTTGCTAGGCAAGCCAACATTAGAGGATCTTTAAGCCAATTTTTAATCAATTCAATTAAGTAAAACCAATTAAGCCGAAGAGAAACTAAAATAGAATACAAATGACATAAAACCAATAATATCTAAGTACGACCCAGATCTGGAGTCACAAGTTCACGAGCTTTTAGAATCTCTACAAAATAGGGTTTGAAATAAATACAATTGTCTTGAATGAAAAGAACAGTACATAGAGGAAATGGTAGGGGACTTCAAGGTTTGCGGACACCAGCAGATCTATCTCTGAGTCTCCGAATGCCAATCCGAGCTGAAACGCCTCACGGATAACTGGGACCAGTACCAAAATCTGCACAAGAAGTGCAGAGTGTAGTATGAGTACAACCGACCCAATGTACTCCGTAAGTGTCGAGCCTAACCTCGACGAGGTAGTGACGAGGCTATGATAGGACACCCACGTAAATAAACATGTACAAACGGAAATATACATACAAAAATAACAACAAATACAGAATTCACAAGTACTAGTAGGAGGGGACATGCGAAATGGGTACAAGATACGGTAACTACAGCAGGGAATAATAACAAGAATCAGTCAATAAACCTTCAATCAACAAAATGAACAAGCATAATGAATAAAACTGCACGGCATCACCCTTCGTGCTTTTACTCTCAGCCTCACCATGAAACAGTAATAAGGGCACGGCATCACCCTTCGTGCTTTTACTCTCAATCTCACCATAAAATGATAAATACGGCACGACATGACCCTTCGTGCTTTTACTCTCAATTTCATCATGAACAATAGATACGGCACGACATCACCCTTCGTGCATTAACTCTCAAATATGGCACGACATCACCCTTCATGCATTAACACTCATATACGGCACGACATCACCCTTCGTGCATTAACACTCTCCCTTAGTATGTAACAATGAACATATAACAACAGGGAGATAGAATAAGCAAGATCAAGTCTTATGTCAACAATGGTTCCACTATACCAATCTCTACTTTAGAAACAATGGTCAATTATCACAGATAGTCCATAAGTGGGGAAAGAACAATCAATTTAGTAATTAACTAGTTTAAGCATGGATATTAAGATCAAAGAAAGAAATAAATTACAAGGAACAAGTCCCACCCGCATGCTTTAACCCAACAACAACGCATAAGTACTCGTCACCTCACATATACGTTGTATCCAACATTTAGACAAGTAGCAAATAGGCAAACAAGTCCTAATCCCTCGAGTTAAGGTTAACCACGATACTTTCCTCGCTCTAAAAGTCGACTCAAAGCTCTACCGGAGCTTTTCCCCTAGAATCCGCCTCCAAACCACTCGTATCTAACCACAATTGACTCAATAATGTCAAATATTTCTAAAGGAATCAATTATAATGCATAAATTAAGGATTTCCACACTGTTCCCCAAAAAGTCAAAAATCGACCCCGGGCCTTCTTGGTCAAAACCTGAGGTTCGGACCAAAATCCATTTTCCCATTCACCCCCGAGCCCGATTATGTAATTAGTTTCAGAATCCGACCTCAATTTGAGGTCTAAATCCCTAATTTGCAAAAACCCTCAATTCTTCCTAAATCCCTAGTTTTCTACCATGGAAGAACAAAGATTAGGGCTAGAAATTAATGGTTGATGTTAGAAATGGAAGAAAATGAGTTAAAATGTACAATCCTATGAATTGGTATTGAGTTTTCCCTTCAAAATCGCCTCTAGACAGAGCTCTAATGAAGAGTTTATGAAAAATGGAAGAAATACCGTTTTGGGACTGTTTTAAATCACTGACGTCAGGTGTTCATTGCGTTCGCGTGAATCCTGATGCGTTTGCGAAGAGCATGGCCTAACTGGCTTACACGAGTGCGAGTAACTCCACACATTCGCGAAGGTCTAGCCCCCCCTCACCTCCACGTTCGTAATACTGGGCTCGCGTTAATGTAGAGTTACCTCAACCTCCTGCCCAGCCTATCTAACGCTACAGTTCACGTCTGACTGGTCGCATTCGCATAGAGCAGGCCCCCAATGCTTAGCGTTCGCGACCAAGGTTTCGCGTTCGCGTAGAACAAAATCTCCCCCAACCCATTTTACCCTTCGCGATAGCGGGAGTATATTCGCGACCACGAATAAGGAAGCACCAGAAACCAACAGAAGTGAAAAACCAGCAAACTTTCTAAGTTCAAAACATCCGTAGGCTATCCGAAACTCACCCGAGCCCTCAAGGATCCAAATCAAATATTCACACAAGTTCAAAAACCTGATACGAACTCACTTGCGCAATCAGAAAAAATAACGCCTAGAACTACGAATCAGGCACCAAATCAAATGAAATTTTCAAGAAAATCTTAGAATTTCAATTTTAACAACCGGACGTCCGAATCACGTCAAATCACTTCCTTTTTGCACCAAATTTTGCAAACAATTCATAAATATTGTGATGGATCTATACCAAGTTTCGAAACCAAAATTCGGACCCGGTATCAACAAAGTCAAACATCAGTCCAATTTATAAATTCTTTAAACCTTTAAACTTCAAATTTTCAATAAATTGTGATAACTCAAGCTAGGGACCTCCAAATTCGATTCCGGGCATACGCTCAAGTCCCAAATCACGATACGGACCCACCGGGACTGTCAAAATACAGATCCGTATTCGTTTTCTCAAAATGTTGACGGAAGTCAACTCAAATAGATTTTAAGGCAAATTTTCATATTTTATCAATTTTTAACATAAAAGCCTTTCGGAAAAATACCCGGACTGCGCACACATATCGAGGAATGCTTAAAGGTGCTATCGGAGGCTTCAAAACATAGACTTAAGGTTTAAAACTCTAGATGGTCTATCGGGTCATTACATTTACGATCGCGGAGAAGGTCTCACAATTGCGGAGTGTTATTTGGAGCTGGGGGAGATTTGTTCTTCGCATTTATTTATGGACATTAGCGTTTGCAAAGGGGAGTTGGGAGCTGGAAGTTTGGCCTTTGCATTCGTGAAGGTAGGGTCGCATTCACGGAGAAGGTTGGGATGGAATGCATTACCTTCGTGTAGTTGCGATATGCAAGGCATCATGATCGTGAGGGTACTCCCGCGATCGTGAAAGAATATTTTTGACAAAAGCATTTTTTTGCTTCGCGAACGCAAGGCATGGGCCACGTTCGTGAAGAGTGCCCTTAGACAGTACATTTAAGTTGTCATTTCGGGATTTTAGCTAATTTTCTCATATGTTTAACCCAAGATTTGGAGAGGGGTGATTTTTCAAGTAGATATTCATACAAGATCAAGGGGTAAGTTATTTCTACTCATTTATGGTATTATTTCAAGAATTTACATGGATTATTAACACATAAAACATGGAATTTTGAGGTAAAATTTGGGTTTTTTTGCATATAACCTAAGAGAGAAAGAATTGTGGGTTTAAGCTATGATTTTGACTTGGATTAGGGAAATAAATATATATATGGACTCGTGGGCTTATAGGTAAACTGGATCTACCCTTAGGCTCGGGCTTTGACCATGCGGGCTCGGGTTGACTTTTGTTGACTTTTTAGGTATTTATTAAAGATTGAAGCTTTATTGTTTAGAATTGATGTCTATGATGCTATTTAACATTATTAAGTATTATTTGGCTAGATTCGAGCCGGTTGGAGGTGATTTCTAAAGGAAGGAGATTTTAGATAGTTGATTGGGTTTGTTAAGGTAAGTATCTTGTCTAACCTTGTTGTAAGGGAATACCACTTAGGATTCGACCTCATTTTCTTAATTGGAATGTGTGGGAAGTGACGTGTATGTGAGATGACGAGCTTATATGCGGGTGCTATGTATGATTCATAATCAGATTTGACTTTAGGTTTCTATTAAGCCTTGTTTGGAATGTGTGTTTTATATGATTCATGTTTAACCATTTGTATGACTACGTGAGCCTATTATTTCATGCTAGTTATCATGTTTAGGTTTACTATCTCTTAATTGGCCGAGATGGGATATTTGTGAAATTATGAATATACTTCATTTAGCTGTACTCATGTTTCATATATCATACATACATCAGTAGTTTATTGTTATTATGTCCTTGTGCACCTTATTTATTAATTACGAGCATATGTCTTTTCTATGATGAAATGTTATTGCGGGTTGTTATGAATATGTTATATTTTGATATATTGAGCAGATTGATTTGAAAGTGGCACGAGGTTTCTGTTGTGCGGTTATTGTGGTATTGTTGATGTTTTGACACGAGGTCTTTGTTGTGCAGTTATGATGATATTGTTACTATTTTGGCACGAGTTTTATACTGTGAAGCATGTGGATTTGGATTCATCCCCCTAGGGTCTCCCTCTCATATTTCTCTCTTGATGGCGTACACGCAGTTTGTGATAAATTGTGAGAAGTTTGGTTGATTCTGATATAGAATCCGATGATATTGAGCTTGGAGCATAAAGGTAAAAGCTTTGACCATGCAATTGAATTTTTTATGCCTTATTATGCATTCTATATGCCTTTTGAGTTGAATTCTAACATGCTACTCTATGAATCTGTAATATGTTGATGACTTGTTAGTCTAGATTGAATTATCCATGTTGAGTTGATATCTATTGAAATGATATTTGATGATATTGCATCTTTTTTATAGTCTTGTTGTGGATAATTATAAATTGCCCAGGTAAATTTGATTAGTGAGTATCACATGACTCGAACCTTGTCACTACTTCATCGAGGTTAGTCTTGACACTAACTGGGTGCATATTGTTCTGTACTCATACTATGCTTTTGCACATTTGTGCAGATCGCGGTGTTAGTTGTAGCGGACGTCAGGAGTGAGTCCAGTAGCAGTCAGAGAGGATTCAAGTTAGTGCTGCATGATAACTCTTATACCCTAGGAGTCCCATTCCCATATCCTTCATACTGTTATCTATACATTCAGGCAGTATTGTATTTCGAAAGATTTCTTTGTATTCATTTTTAGAGCTCATGATTCTGTGCTACCAGGTTTTGGGGATTTGATATTGTGGTATCTATATATTATCTATTTTTGAAAATTTATTCCGTCATTTATGCTAATTCGGTCATATTATATTTATTTTGTTTGTCTAGACCTATATTGCATGTTGGCTTATCTAGTCCTGGAGGTTAGGTGCCATCACGACCTTCGGTGGAATTTTGGGTCGTGACATAGACTTAATTTGGTCAAGTGGACATATGCTCACTATCTTATTTTGTTTTATCTCTTCTAATTAGTGTATTTATTTCCTAATGCTTGTCTTTTATTTTTTCAAGGTATAAATTCGAGAATAAATTTTCTTCAAGAAGAGGGGAATATTATAATTCTAGGAAGATCAACTCTATTCATGGATAAGGGTGAAGCATTGGAATCTCAAATAAGGCCATTATCGAGATTCCAAGCTATAGAGTTGCAAAACGAGATCATTGGACTTCAGGTGCAAATACAAAAGTTTTTAATTTGGAGAAAGTTCAAGGATAAAGAATAATAATTGGCTAGATGTTATAATTATTTTGTCTCAAATTCAAGTTCAAGAAGAGGTGGATTGGAGCCTAAGAGCCATCCTTTGATGGAGGTCCGAATCAGTCTGCTTATGGACCAATTTGGCACTCACAATATGCCCAACTTGTAGCCCAAGGAGTCCCACATGAAGCCACATTTTTATCTCTTAAACATGGCTTACTTTCTACCCAAATCCCAAGGGGCTCCTCATGTCAACCAAGGAAAGGCTCTTGTTTATAGCCTAAGTTTTGAGGAATACTAGTTAAAGCTTTTCTAATTTCTTTCTTAGTTTGTTATGAAATTGCATTCAAGTTTGTTAGGACATATTTAATGCTTTTTTATGTAGTTAAGATTATGATTTCCTTTTTCTAATGTTGTTGGAATTAGTTTTCAAGATTCTCTTGGTTTTTGCTTCCTAATCTATTTTTCTTTTTCTAAAGTAGCTGGATTTGTTGTTCAAAGTAGTTTAGGACTTTATGTCCTTATCTTTTAGCCTTAATTTTTGTTAACCCCCTTTCCTATATAAAAGGGTTCATCTTCGTTTTTATATTATTACATAATAATATCAATAAAATTTATCATATTTTTCTTGCACTCTTGTGTGCGTATAGTATTGGATTTATTCATCAACCTTCAAGACTCAACTTAAAATGATACGATTAAACTCTTTCCGAAAACTGGATAATTTTTAGGTATTCAAGAAAGGGAAAAGATTTGGGTTTATTATTGTTCTTGTTATTCTAAAGGGTCAGGTTTCACAATCTATCTACTGTCTTTAATTCTGTACCAAAGACGGTTAGTTGTTCGTTAGCTAATTACTGTTATTAGGATTCATGTAGAAGAATAGACATCTTAAATTCAAGAAACTCTTTATTGAATTCAATCTATCTTTAATTTTCTTTTAGCTTCCGCATATTTTTTGGTTTTCTTATTTTTATTTAGTAATTCTTATACCCCTAACTTATTGTTATCTAGAGGTATCAGAGCGTTATCAAGCCCTACTCAGCAGCTTTTGATGTACGTGTCCTTACCATTTGTGAGAGAATAGAAGATTAAAGATTTAAACTTCAAGATGGATTAAAGAACACACGATAAGAAGAGAAAGAAGGAAGTTTCCTTAATTCCATATAACCTTTAGAAGATAAGTATAGACGTATCTTTTGATGGGAACTTGAAAAACTATCATCGACTTGAATTATAAGATTAATGAATTATTCAGAATTATTTTGGAAGTCCCTAGATCTCTAAGAGAGGTTGGTATCCCTTGGTGCCTTATGATGTCACGACCCAAACGATGGGCCGCGACAGGCACCCAGTGCCTTACCCAACCGAATACCAACGTAACATATTATTTTTATCATACCATCATAGGTAAATGGGTCAGAAGGTCCGTCATGATATAACTAGAATAAAATATAAAGAAATACTCGACATAGGACGACCCAACATGGAATACAAACTTATACATGTGACATACATGTCTATAAGACCAAAATGCTCACTTGTACGCTCAAAACATAGGCCGACAAGGCCATATAATCTTTCATATGAATGACATATATCTAAAGGACTCTAAGAGTATATAAACGTCATAAAGGAAGGGACAAGGCCCTGCTATAATAATAATTACATATCCAAAGCATACCGACCAAATAGGCAACTCCGGAGCAATTGGAGTACGCCAACACCTTCTGCTGAGCTGATAGGCTCTAGGGCTCCAATCCGAATATTTACAAAAGTATAATAACATCATAAGAACTCGCTCATAAGCTCAAATCATTAAAATAACATCTAAATTCAAGAATCAAACACAAAAACTCATAGAATTTCATAGTTGAAACATCAAAAATTTAACTTTCCACATTAAGCATTGAAACGGCCTCTGGTCACTGGGACCCCAACCAAATGTGCGTACAAGTCCAAAATCATCATACAAACTTATGGGAATTGTAAAAACACCGATCTAAGGTCGTTTACCAAAAATATTGACCGTAGTCAACCATCAAGTTTTCTTTAAAAATTAACATTAAAGATTTTTGGAAATTAACACAAATCATGCACGCAAGTAATAAATTATCAAATAATGCTATTAAAGGTCTCGAATCATAAAAGCGGGGGCTAGAACTCAAAATGACCTATCGGGTCGTTACAACAAGTAGTATTTGAGGATTGTGCTTTAGATTCTGAGGGAGAAGAAATTGTATGCTAAGTATTCCAAGTGCGAGTTTTGGTTAGATTCAATGGAATTCTTAGGCCACGTAGTGTTAGTGATAGGATCAAGGTGGAACCGAAGATGATTAAAGCAGTTCAGGGTTGTCCCAAACCTACTATAGCTATAGAGATCAGGAGTTTCTTGGGTTTGGCGGGATACTATCATCACTTTGTGGAAGGGTTCTCATCTACTACAACTCCATTGACTAAGTTGACTCAGAAGGGCGCTCCATTCAGATAGTCTAACGAGTGTGAAGAGAGCTTTCACAAGCTCAAGAGTGCTTTTACTACAACTCCAGTTTTGGTATTGGCCGCAGGATCGGGGAGGTATACGATCTATTGTGATGCTTCACGTGTTGGCCTTAGGTGTGCATTGATTTTGGACAATAAGGTGATTTCCTGTGCATCACACAAGTTGAATCCACATGAGAAGAACTATTTGGTGCATAATTTAGAGTTGGCGGCTACTGTGTATGCGCTTAAGATTTGGAGACACTATTTATAGCGTGTCATGTGAAGTTTACACGGATCATCGAAGGATTTAACATTTGTTTAAATAGAAGGATTTGAATTTGAGGCAGCACAGGTTGTTGGACTTATTGAAGGATTATTATATCACCTTCTTGCATCATCTGGGTAAGGCAAATGTAGTAGCCGATGCTTAGAGTAGGAAGGGGGAAAGTATGGGGAGTTTGAAATTTATTCCAGTTGTGAAGAGGCCTTTGGCTATGGATGTGTCACGCCCTGAACCTGGGAGGGGGCGAGACCGGCACCCGGTGCCTCACCTATCCTTGCGTACCAACTTGCTACTAAGGGACTCTGAACGTATAATGTCATACTTTGGCCATGGGCTACATTGCAACACAATTTGCGAAGCAAAATATAAAACTGAATGGAAACCAACACTAACTAAACATCAATATAAAGCTGGGCCGGTAAGGCCGTTATGACTACTACAGCTGACAAACCAACAAAATATACATACAAGGCCTACAAGCCCAACATATCGCACTAACTGACAGGTTATGTCTACAAGCCTCTACTGATGGATGTACCGTGATCGGAATATGGCTCCGACCTATTCATAACCTATATACATATATACACAAGATGTACACAAAACTCCTAGACCCGGCAACTCCGAAGGATGTGGAGCTTACCGATAAAGCTGAACTCGGGCAACACCTACTGAGGAGGTCTACCCGCCTGTCTGTCTGAACCTGCACGCATGAAATGCAGCGTTCCCAGAAAAAGGGACGTCGGTATAAAATAATGTAGTGAGTATGTAAGGCAACAAAATAACTTAAAGCTGAAACTGAATTGATAATATAATAACTAGAAGTAATTGGGAGTCAAAGATAATCTGAAGATATGCTTACCTGCTGATACTGACTTAACTCTCTCAATATAGTAAGTAAAATAGATGTCCGGCCCTATAAGGCTCAGTATATATATAACTGCTCTGCCGTAGTAGGCTCACTCATAGGCGCTCGGCCATACTAGTCTCTGTATCTCGGCCAACTGGGCTCGCTCATAGGCGCTCGGCCATAACAGGCTCAGTATATAACTTACCATCTGATCAGAGGTTGCCCACTACGGGCCTGCCCATCGATTATAGCTCGATGGTAATGAAAATACTGTAATACTATATATATAGGCTCTCTGCTCTCTTGACTGAAAGAATACAATACTCAATTAAATATGAAGTCCCGATAA
Organism: Nicotiana tomentosiformis; assembly: GCF_000390325.3. NCBI lineage: Eukaryota > Viridiplantae > Streptophyta > Magnoliopsida > Solanales > Solanaceae > Nicotiana > Nicotiana tomentosiformis. The sequence continues at coordinate 161,673,726 of NC_090813.1, read as the reverse complement.
GGAGAATACTGTAATTTATGATACTAGGATAATGTATATAAATTCGGGAGTATGAACTTCTCTTTATGCCTCGTTATCAAATACATGTAATTATGAGATCATGCCAAAATGAAGGAAGGGCTTAGCTTTAACATACCTGAGCCGGTTCTCTAGACAACCATTCTAGCACACGACAATTGTGACAAAATTCGTGACGGCAAGATCGGAGTAGGGAAAAATTCGTATGATATTTTTGAGAAATATTATACCGGGCTTTTTTAGAATTGCCAAAAAAATGTCACGTTGCTATGAGCTTGAATTCTTGAATTCTTGTTGAATCAGAAAATGTCACGTTACTAAGCTTCATATGAAATTGTTGAGAATCCAAATCCCATCCGTTACTGAATCTCTTAATCCATCTCCTTAAGTGATTTTTGGAGGCATTTTTGTTATAGGGGTGGACCCCACTTTGGCAAGGTGACTAAGCCATTAGTTCACAATATTTTTCCACCTTGAAGTGTGGCTTAGGAGTCACTAAATTGGGAAAGATGGGCTGCCATGTTGGGACCTCTTTTAGGAATTATCCGAGTCTTAATTTATTAATCACTAATTCCTTAATTAATTAATTAATCTCCCATTAATCAATAATCAACCAATTACCCACATAATTAAAAATTATCTCAACTTACTTAAAATACATCATACTATAATGGTCATATGGTACCTCGTATGACACTAGTCCATAAATATCGGGTATTATAAATCGGACCATATTTATTCCAAATTGACAACCTTCAACGAAACTCATTTTCTTTGATTCGTTCACTCTTTATCTTTCACGGCACTTACTTATCGCTTGTTATAAATAGCATAAACGGTTATAATCTCAAGATAATCCTATCCTCGAGCTTACGTCGATTAACTTACGACGGAACTTTAACGTATGAAAATGCGAGATGTAACATTCTTCCCCTCTTAGAAACATTCGTCCTCGAATGTTTATTCTTAGAGACTTTGGGAAACTTTTACCAGAGTCTCTTCCGTACATTAGTTTAAAACCATGTACGCAGCGAGAAAACATACTATACATGCCACACATGGCCAATGTCTATAAATAGCAACACTTGGCTTCACACAGCTGTCCATTATAAATTCTGAAAATCAACAATAAGAGCTTACCTGATAACCTACTGGCCTGAATAGAGCTGTGCTGAGGTATCCCACATCGAGCCATATCTTCAGTTTGAAATAGGTGGGGGTATTTAGACTTTATTTCTTCCTCCGCTTCCCATGTCATCTCTTCCACATTCTTGCTTCTCCATAAAACCTTCACGGAGGCTACCTCCTTATTCTGTAGCTTGTGGATTTGTCGATCTAGGATGGCAACTGGAATTTCCTCGTATGACAAGTCCTCCGTAATCTGTACATCATTCGTGGGCACCACCCGGGTAGGATCGCCAATGCACTTCTGTAACATAGATACGTGAAAAACCGGATGGACAAACTCCAATTCCGATGGCAATTCTAACTCATAAGCTACTTGGCCCACTCTCCGAATGATCCTATAAGGCCCAATATACCGTGGACTAATGTGATGACCCAAAATGTCATCTTTAAATTTAATAATTAATTTTGTATTCTAGGACCTCAAAAAGCACTATTTATCATTTCTTGACTTGCGTGCGCAGTCCGTAAAGTTTTTCGAAAAGTTTTCAGGTGAAAAATGAATTAAAATGTGAATTAGAGCTTTAAAACTCAACTGCGTTGACTTTGGTCAATATTTTGAGAAAACAGACTCGGATCAGTATTTTGATAGTTTTGGTAGGTCCGTATCATGATTTAGGACTTAGGCATATATCCAGAATCAAATTCCGAGGTCCCTAGCCCGAGATATAGAATTTTGATGAAAAATTAAAAGTTTAAGTTCAAATAGTGACCGGAATGTCAAATTATGTGCAAACGACCCCGAAATAGAATTTTAATGATTCCAACAGCTCCGTATGGTGATTTTGGACTTAGGAGCGTGATCGGAATTTTATTTGGAAGTTCGTAGTGGAATTAGGCTTGAAATGCCGAAAGTTGAATTTTTGGGAAGTTTGACCGAGGGGTTGACTTTTTGATATCGGGGTCGAAATCTGATTCTGAAAATTTTCATAGCTCAGTTATGTCATTTATGACTTGTGTGCAAAATTTGAAGTCATTCCGAATTGATTTGATGTATTTCGACACAAGATATAGAATTTGAAAGTTCAAAGTTCATTGATTTTGATTTGAGGTGCGATTCGTCGTTTTGATGTTGTTTGATGTATTTTGAAGCCTTGACTAAGTTCGTATGGTATTTTGGGACATGTTGGAATAATTGGTTAAGGTCCCGAGGGTCTCGGGTGGATTTCGGAAGGTAAACGGAATGGATTTCAGACAAAGAGTGCTGGAAATTTCTGTTGCAGAAATTTCGTGCGTGGAGCCAAATTTGGAAGCTTATATCTCGCAATTCATAAGGAATCAGAACATTTTTAAAACATGAAAGTTGTAGTCGTTGGATTATAGTTTCCAGAAAGTTAAACCATTCATTATTTGAACATTTGTACAGAAAGTTATGACGGATTGAATGAAGGTTGGTAGAGTAGTTTCGCCAGAAATTTCTAATGCGTGGAGCCGATTTTGGAAGCTTATATCTCGCAATTCATAAGAAATCAGAACATTTTCAAAACATGAAAGTTGTAGTCGTTGGATTATAGTTTTCAGAAAGTTAAACCATTTATTATTTGGATATTTGTACATGAAGTTATGATCAATTGAAGGAAGGCTGGTAGAGCAGTTTCTGGTAGACTTTTAATGACGAAAAATAGACTTTTAGTGACGGAAAATGGACTTTTAGTGACGGATTGGCAGAAACTTAAGAACCAAAAATGGTCATTTCATTTTGGATTTTTGGAGCACGATTCTTGGGCGATTTTCACGGGAAAACATTGGGGTAAGTGTTCCTTATCCTATATTGATTATATTTCATGATTCCCTACTCATTTACATCATGAATCCGTGAATTTATGGAAGAAAAATCAAGATTTTTGCAAAATCTTTCAAAAACAAAAATTTAAGATTTGGAGGTCGAGTTTTTATCGGATTTTGGTAAAATTGGTATGGGTGGACTCGTAATTGAATGGGTTGTCGGATTTTATAAGTTTCGCCGGATTCCGAGATGTGGTCCCCACGGGCAAATTTTGAGCTAATTTCGGATTTTAATAAAAATGTAATATTTTCTTATGAAATTGATTACTATAATTTTTGTTGACTGTATTGAATTAATTATGACTAGATACGAGTCGATCGAAGTCGGAAAATCGAGGAAAAAGAATAATACTTGATTAAATTGGAGCAAGTCGAGGTAAGTGACTTGTCTAACCTTATATGGGGAAAATTTCTCCTAGGATTGGTATTGATGTGATTATTGAAATGTGTTGAAAGTCATGTGCACGAGGTGACGAGTGTGTACACGGGCTAAATTACGAAAGATTATATTTTTAAATTATGTAGATCATTGTTGCGCATTTATTAAATTATTTTATTTTGTTATATTTTTCATCATTGATCTGAGATATATACTTCAAATTTGTTTGATCTTTTCTTACTAATTGTTTTACCTGTTTAGTTGAAACTTGGTTTCTTTTATTCTGTGCATTATTTGAAGGTTGATTTTCTTTAAATTAAATATTATTAATATGAAGTATTTGACATTTTAAAACTTGATATTGAAGCAACTTAGTAAAGATTTTGAAATATTATTTTCCTAAATTATTTACTCCTGAATATTTTTATACTCATTGTGAGGGAGTCGTGAGCTCTTTATTATGAAAGAATATTATTGTTGAATTATTTTGACATGAGCCGTGAGCTCCTTATTGTGAAAAAATATTATTGATGAATTATTTTGACATGAGCCGTGAGCTCTTTATTGTGGAAAAATATTATTGATGAATTATTTTGACATGAGCCGTGAGCTCTTTATTGTGGCAAACTATTATTGATGATTTATTTTGGCATGAGCCGTGAGCTCTTTATTGTGGAAAAATATTGTTGTTGAATTATTTTGGCAAGTTAAATTATTTGAGCACTTGAGGTGCAAATTGTGATATATTGTGATATTGATACGCATGCGGTGGTATAAGGTCTGGGTGTTGAAACGCATGCGGTGAGATAAGGGTGGCTTGATACGCGTGGCTAGTAAGGGTGACTACTAGAAGTCATGCGGTGTGATAAGGGTGGCTAAAACGCGGGATGCTATTTTGGGAAAAAAAATATTTTCTTTAAATAAATTGTGAAGGCTCCCGCGGTGATATAAGGAAATGAGATATTGTGAATTTGTTTATGATTTGGGACTACGAGGCGGTACCTCGGGAGTGCCCTTGTTGATATTGATTTATGGCCGCAGTTGCCTTTGATTATTGTTGTGATTTTTTTTAAAGTTGAAAAGAATTCTGTTTTGTTTCCACGAGGTATTTATTTGCCATTATTTGATGTAATTTAATGTGAAATACTACTTGATTCATTTCCATTGTCATTTTATCTTATAATATTATTTAAACATTTTACCATGCCATTATTTATTCTCCAGTAGGGCTTGACCTGACCTCGTCACTACTCTACCAAGGTTAGGCTTGACACTTACTGGGTACCGTTGTGGTGTACTCATACTACGCTTCTGCACATCTTTTTGTGCAGATCCAGGTACATTTTACCAGCCTAGACATCATTGAGTTACCTGCGCACGGAGACTTCGAGGTATATCTGCCAGCGTCCGCAGACTCCGGAGTCCCCTTCTATCATTTTATGTTGCTTCCTTATATTTTATTTAGACCTTGACATATAGAGACATTGAGAATAAATTCTTAGAAGCTTGTGACTTATTTCTACCGGGTTTTGGGAGTTGAAATTGTTTGAATTGTAGTTTATTTATTTCAGATATTTATTATTATTCCGCATTGATAGGCTTACCTAGTCTTAGAGACTAGGTGCCATCACGATATCATACGGAGGGAATTTGGGGTCGTGACAAGTTGGTATCAGAACACTAGGTTCATAGGTGTTATAAGTCACAAGCAGGTTTAGTAGAGTCTTGCGGATCGGTACGGAGACGTCTGTACTTATCTTTGGGCTGTCAACAGTCACTCCCGGATAAGCTTTACCTTCTCTACGGCTTGCTGAACCAGGTCTGGCCCAAGTAACCCAGATCATCCAACATCAAACCACCATATAGGAGAGCTGCACTTACGCCCATACAAAGTCTCGTACGGATCCATCTGGATACTGGAGTGGTAACTATTATTATATGCAAACTCGATAACAGGTAAATGTTCATCCCAACTTCTTTTAAAATCCAACACACATGCTCGTAACATATCCTCGAGCGTCTGAATTGTGCGCTCGGCTTGTCCATCAGTCTGTGGATGAAAAGCTGTGCTGAGATTCACCTGAGTCCCTAGACCTCTCTGAAATGACCTCCAAAAGTGTGTCGTAAACTGGGACCCACGATCAGATATAATAGATACTGGTACTCTGCGTAGCCGCACTATCTCCTTAATATATAACCTTGCATAGTCTTCTACTGTATATATAGATCTGACCGGTAGGAAATGAGTTGATTTTGTGAGCATATCGACTATCACCCATATGGAATCGAACTTACGATGAGAATGAGGTAAACCCGTGATAAAGTTCATGTTTATCACCTCCCATTTCCACGCCGGGATCTCTATAGTCTGCATTAGCCCTCCGGGCTTCTGGTGCTCTACCTTCACCTGCTGGCAACTAGGACACTGAGCGACAAACTCAGCAATGTTCTTCTTTATATCGTTCCACCAGTACACATCCTTAATGTCATGATACATCTTCGCCGATCCAGGATGAATGGAGTACCACGAATAATGTGCCTCTAACATAATCCTGTCTCGTAGCCCTGCCACATCTGGAACACACAAACGACCCCTGTATCTAAGAACCCCATCTCCCTTGAGCTCTAACAATGACTTTATCTACTGCGGAGCTCGCTCTCTTAACTCGACCAACTCAGGGTCCTCGTACTGCCTCTCCTTTACTTCGGCTATGAGGGATGATTTTGCAGTATTTTGGAGTACAACTCTAGCATTGCCAGAGTCTACTAACCGAACCCTCAAACAAGCCAATTGATGAATCTCTCTAGTTAATGGTCTTTTCTCGGCCTCTACATGTGCTAAGCTACCCATAGATCGGCGACTTAAGGCATCTGCTACCACATTGCTTTGCGTGGATGGTAGAGAATGTTAACATCGTAATCTTTCAATAACTCAAGCCATCGCCTCTGTCGCAAATTCAATTCTTTTTGTTTGAAGATATATTGCAGGCTTTTATGATATGTGAATACATCAACAAGAACACCATATAAATAATGCCGCCATATCTTAAGTGCATGGACAACCGTAGCTAACTCGAGGTCGTGGGTTGGATAATTCCGCTCGTGCTTCCTTAACTGCCTTGAAGCATACGCAATTACTTTCCCATGTTGTATCAGGACACATCCTAACCCGACACCTGAGGCATCACAATACATGGAATAACCATTTGGACCCTCTGGAAGTGCTAGAACTGGCGCTGTGGCAACCTGTTCTTAAGCTCCTGGAAACTATGCTCGCAAGCCTCCGTCCACTGAAACTTAGTTGCTTTATGTGTCAACTTCGTTAATAGTGCCGAAAAAGAAAAACCCTCTACAAACCTCCGGTAGTATCCTGCTAAGCCTAGAAAGCTACGAACCTCTGTCGGAGTGGTAGGTCTAGGCCAGGATTTCACAGCCTCAATCTTCTGAGTGTCTACCTTTTTACCGCCATCAGATACAATGTGTCCCAATAATGCTACAAACTTCAACCAGAACTCACATTTAGAAAACGTAGCATACAATTTACTATCACGGAGGATTTGGAGTACCGCTTGAAAGTGGTCCGCATGCTTGTCCTCAGAACGTGAATAAACCAAAATATCATCAACAAATACTATCACGGACAGATCTAAAAATGGCCGGAATAGGCTATTCATCATGTCCATAAATACGGCAGGTGCATTCGTCAACCCGAAGGACATGACAAGGAACTCGAAGTGGCCATATCGGGTCCTGAAGGCTGTCTTGGGAATATCTTTCTCCCGAACTCTGACCTGGTGGTACCCCGACCTCAAATCTATATTTGAAAAGCATCTATCTCCCTGCAACTGATCAAAACAAGTCATCTATCCTTGGAAGTGGATACTTATTCTTAATAGTTACCTTGTTCAGTTGCTTATAATAGATACACATCCTCAGCGAGCCGTCTTTCTTCCATACAAACAGTACCGGTGCACCCCAAGGTGAGGTACTGGGCCTGATGAAACCTTTCTCCAACAAATCTTTTAACTGCTCTTTCAACTCCTTCAATTCGGCCTGTTCCATTATATACGGAGGGATGGATATTGGTTGAGTTCCCGGAAGCAAATCGATGCCAAAATCAATCTCTCGCTCTAGAGGGATACCTGGAAGTTCATCTGGAAATACATCTGCGTACTCTTTGACTACTGGAATAGATTGAAGTGTAGGTATCTCAGCATCTGCATCTCTAACTCGCACAATATGTTAAATGCACCCTTTTGCGATCATTTTCCTTGCCTTCAGATAGGAAATAAACCTACCTCTAGGTGTCACTGTATTACTTACCCATTCAAGGACTGGCTCACCTGGAAAATGAAATCTGGCTATCTTTGCTCAACAATCAACTGTGGCATAGCAAGCTGCCAACCAGTCCATGTCCATGATAGCATCAAAATCTAAAATCTCTAGCTCAACTAGGTCGGCTGAGGTCTGACGACCACAAACTGTCACCGTACAACCTCGGTAAACCCGTCTAGCAATAATCGATTCTCCGACCGGTGTAGATACCTTAAAAGGATCACTTAGTATTTTAGGCACTATACCAAACTTCCCCACCATAAATGGGGTAATACACGATATAGTAGATCCTGGGTCTATCAAGGCATAAACATCGTGAGAGCAAATGGTTAACATACCTGTCACAACGTCTGGTGAAAACTCCTGGTCCTGCCGACCCGCTAAAGCATAGCTACGATTCTGATTACTACCTGAACTGGAACCTCGACCTCTGCCTCGACCTCTACTAGCCAAAGACTGAGACTCGCGCCCTGAAGGATGCATAGACATAGATAATCCTGTTGCTGAATTCGCTGGTTGTGCCATACCCCCAGAATCTCTATTTGGGAAATCTCGCATCATATACCCCGGACGTCCACATATATAACAAGCATCAGAACCGGCTCGGCATTGGCCCAAGTGTCCTCTACCACAGATGTCACACCGCAGAGGAAATGGCCATGTCTGCCCTGAACCTCATTGTTGCTGCAAACCCGATGCCTGGGAGCTTTCACCTGGTCCTGACTGAGTATAGCAGTCATACCTGTAACCCTATAACTAAGGTGGCGGAGGACTAGGTGGCCGTTTGAAGTACTAGGGCCTATAACTACCTTGAGACTAATCTTGAGACCTGGCAAATCTCATCCTTTTATGCTGTCCTGACTCAGTCTTCTCCTTACCCTGCTGCCGACGCCTACCTCTTTCAACATTCTGGGTGAATGCCTAAATCCTGGAGATATCCATACTATCCTGCAATGCAGTGGTGACATATGCCTCGGTCAACTCTAGGGCTAACCCTGCTATAAACCTGTGGATCCTGTCCCGCATAGTAGCAATTATGGATGGTGCATATCTGGTCAATGAGTCAAAACGGAGACTATACTCTCGAACACTCATATTGCCCTGCTTGAGGGCTAGAAACTGATCGACTCGAGCATGTCGGATCTCCCGCAGTGAGTACTGGTCAAGGAAGGCATCTGAAAAGTTTTCCCAAATAGCTGGAGGTGCATCACATCCCCTGGACCTTTCCCATCCCTCGTACCAAAGGATGGCTATATCTCTGAGTAGAAAAGCTGCTAGCTCAACTGCCTCTTTCTCCGTGGAATGCATAACCCGAAAGATCCTGTGAAGCTAATTTATGAAATCCTGCAGGTCCTCCCTCTGATCCGTCCCAGTGAACTCTGGGGCAATCAAAGCAATAAACTCTCGGACCCTTGAACTCCCAGACCCCTCAAAAGATCCTGCACTAGTGGGTGCCCTAGCATGTTACTGGGTAGCTACCAAATGTGTCAACAAATGCATCGCACTCCTCAAGTCCTGATCTGATGGAAGCGGAGGGGGAACTGGATGTGGGGTCTCCCTTGGAATCTCTTCAGGTGGTGGAGGAGCCGGTAATGGCTGGGTAGGGGTCTTTCCTTGGGCCTCCGATTGGGCCCCATCTACTGGGGGTGCCCTACTGGTCCCCTCACCTACTGCTGTATCTCTCCTCTGACTAGCCGTAGTCTTCCTAGTCACCGTCATCTGTGCATGAAAATGCCAACACGTAAGTTTAACTCAAATTTCCTATAACTCAGTTCTATAGCACAATTTAGATTTGAAAGAAGGGTAACCAACTCCTAAATGCCCTGTAGTCCCCTGCTTATATAATGTGGTGAACAACACATCTATAAATAAGACCCTACTAGACACGATTTGTAGACTCCCTAGGACACAACTACTCTGATACCACTTTTGTCACGCCCCGAACCTGGGAGGGGGAGAGACCGTCACCCGGTGCCTCACCTATCCTTGCGTACCAACTTGAGACTAAGGGACTCTGAACATATAATGTCATACTTTGTCCATGGGCCACATTGCAAGACAATTTGCGAAGCAAAATATAAAACTGAATGGAAACCAATGCTGACTAAACATCAATATAAAGCTGGGCTGACAAGGCCATCATGACTACTATAGCTGACAAACCAACAAAATATACATACAAGGCCTACAAGCCCAACATACTGCACTAACTGACAGGTTATGTATACAAGCCTCTACTGATGGATATACCGTGATCGGAATAGGGCTCCAACCTACTCATAACCTATATACATATATACACAAGATGTACACAAAACTCCTAGACCTGGCAACTCCGAAGAACGTGGAGCTTATTGATAATGCTGAACTTAGGCAACATCTACTGAGGAGGTCTACCCGCCTGTCTGTCTGAACCTGCACGCATAAAATGCAGCATCCCTAGAGAAAGGGACGTCAGTACAAAATAATGTACCGAGTATGTAAGGCAACATAATAACTGAAAGCTGAAACTGAACTGATAATATAATAACTGAAAGTAACTAGGAGTCAAAGATAATCTAAAGATATGCTTACCTGCTGCTACTGACTCAACTCTTTTAATATAGTAAGTAAAATAGTTGTCCGGCCCTATAAGGCTCGGTATATATATAAGTGCTTTGCCGTAATAGGCTCGCTCATAGGCGCTCGGCCATACTAGGCTCTGTATCTCGGCCAACTGGGCTCGCTCATCGGCGCTCGGCCACATCAGGCTCGGTATATAACTTACCATATGATCAGAGGTTGCCCAATAGGGGCCTGCCCATCGATTATAGCTCGATGGTAATGAAAATACTGTAATACTGTATATATAGGCTCTCCACTCTCTTGACTGGAAGAAGATAATACTCAATTAAATATGAAGTCCCGATAAGGAGAATACTGTAATTTATGAGACTAGGATAATGTATATAAATTTGGGAGTATGAACTTCTCTTTATGCCTCGTTATCAAATACATGTAATTACGAGATCATGACAAAATGAAGGAAGGGCTTAGCCTTAACATACTTGAGCCGGTTCTCTAGACAACCCTTCTAGCACACGATAATTGTGACAAAATTCATGACGGCAAGATCGGAGTAGGGAAAAATCCGTATGATATTTTTGAGAAAGATTATACCGGGCTTCTTTAGAATTGCCAAAAAAATGTCACGTTGCTTTGAGCTTGAATTCTTGAATTCTTGATTGAATTCTTGTTGAATCAGAAAATGTCACGTTACTAAGCTTCATATGAAATTGTTGAGAATCCAAATCCCATCCGTTACTGAATCTCTTAATCCATCTCCTTAAGTGATATTTGGAGGCATTTTTGTTATAGGGGTGGACCCCACTTTGGCAAGGTGACTAAGCCATTAGTTCACAATATTTTGCCACCTTGAAGTGTGGCTTAAGAGTCACTAAATTGTGAAAGATGGGCTACCACGTTGGGACCTCTTTTAGGACTTATCCAAGTCTTAATTTATTAATCACTAATTCCTTAATTAATTAATTAATCTCCCATTAATCAATAATCAAATAATTATTTATATAATTAAGAATTATCTCAAATTACTTAAAATACTACTCATTTTTAATACACTTTATACATCATAATATCATGGTCATATGGTACATTATATGGCACTAGTCAATAAATACCGGGTATTATAGCTCGAACCGTATTTACCCCAAATTGACAACCTTCAACGAAACTCATTTTCTTTGATTCATTCACCCTTTATCTTTCACGACACTTACTTATTACTTGTTATAAATAGCATAAATGCTTATAATCTCAAGATAATCCCATCCCCAAGCTTACGTAGATTAACTTACGACGAAACTTTAACGTATGAAAACGCGAGATGTAACAGGATGTTCAAGGCATGACCAATAGATTTGTGAGATTGGATATTTTTGAGTTTAGCAGAGTTCTTGCTTGTGTTGTTGCACAGTCGTCCCTGTTTGAGCGTATCAAGGCTCGCTAGTATGATGATCTACACTTGTTGGTACTTAAGGACATGGTGTAATGAGGTGGTGCTAAGAAGGTGGTTATTGGGGATGACGGCGTTATACGACTTTAGGGCTGGATTTGTGTTCCTAATGTTGATAGCTTTAGAGGGCTGATTCTTGAGAATACTCACAGTTTGCGGTATTCTATTCACCCAGGTGCTACGAAGATGTATCATGATTGAAAGTAGCATTATTAGTGGCTAAGGGTTAAGAAGGACATTGCTGGGCATGTTTTATGGTGTTTGAATTGTTAACAAGTGAAGTATGAGCATCATAAATTGGGTGGTTTGCTTCAGAATATTGATATACCAGAGTGGAAGTGGGAATGCTTACTATGGACTTTGTGATAGGTTAGCCATGGACTTTGAGGAAATTTGATGCCATTTGGGTCATTGTTGATTGGCTGACCAAGTCGACGCACTTCATTCCATTTATGACTTCTTACACTTTAGAAAAGTTAGCTCATATCTATATCAGAGAGGTCGTTCGCTTGCATGGTGTGCCTATCTCTAGTATCTCATACCGTGCACTTAGTTTACATCACACTTTTGGAGGGCTATTCAGATGGAGCTTAGCAACTACATTTCACCCACAGACAGATGGGCAGTCCCAGCGAGCCATTCAGATCCTCAAGGATATATTGGGGGCATACAGTATTGATTTTGGAGACCATTGGACTAGTTCCTACCATTGGCGGAGTTTTCACACAACAACTGCTACCTGTCCAGTATATAGATGGCTCCCTATGAGGCCTTATATGGGAGGCGGTGTAGTTCTTCGGTTGGTTGGTTTGGGCCTAGTGAGGCTAGGTTGTTGGGTACAAACTTGGTCTATGATGCTTTGGATAAGGTGAAGTTGATTAAAGAGAGGCTTTGCACAGCTCAGTTCAGGCAGAAGAGTTATACGGACAAGAAGGTTTGTGATGTGGCATTTATGAAAGGAATGAAAGTTCTTCTTAGAGTTTTGCCTATGAAGGGCGTGATGAGGTTTGGAAAGAAATGATGGTTGAGCCCGAGGTTTATTGGTCCATTTGAGGTGTTAGAAAGAGTTGACGAGGCTGATTATAGACTTTCTTTGCCTCCTAGTCTTTCGAGAGTTCATCCAGTGTTTCATGTTTGAAGAATTGAAGAGTTCTTAAATTTGATCGATAGTTGACTTTGATGATATCAGACTCCAATTGTTATTCTAGAACTTGGAATAGGTTTATTTTTTTTATGGAACTTGTGTGCAAAGTTTGGTTGTGAGACGTAAGTGTTTATGCATGAATCAGATGCTTGGTTGGAAGTTTAGAAGTTCTTGAACTTAAAAGAAAATCGACTTGTGATTTGATCTTTGATTCATTTATGTAGTCATCTCGTATGTATTTTGAAGCTTTGGATAGGTCTGGGTAGTGTCTATGGACTTATTGGTATAATAGGGATCCCGTGTGACTCGGGTGAGTTTCGGATGACTCAGAGCATGTTTGGAGTTGGTAGATTTTGCTGGTGCCTGGTGTGTTTCACGATCGCGGAGCAGGTCTCGCAATTGCAGAGTGTTATTTGGAGCTGGGGGAGATTTGTTCTTCGTATTTATTTATGGACAGTAGCATTCGCAAAGGGGAGTTGGGAGCTGGAAGTTCAACCTTTGCATTCTTGAAGGTAGGGTCGTAGACGCGGAGAAGGCTGGGATGGAATGCATTGCCTTCGCGTAGGTGTGATATACAAGGCATCATGATCGCGGGGGTACATATGTGATTGCGAAAGAGGAATTTTGACAGAAGCATTTTTTTGCTTCGCGAACGCAAGGCATGGGCCGCGTTTGTGAAGAGTGCCCTTAGGCAGTACATTTAAGTTGTCATTTCGGGATTTTAGCTCATTCTCTCATATTTTTAACCCAAGACCTAGAGGGGCGATTTTTCAAGGAGGTTTTCATACAAGACCAAGGAGTAAGTTATTTCTACTCATTTATGGTATTATTTCAAGAATTTACATGGATTATTAACACATAAAACATGGAATTTTGAGGTGAAATTTGGGGTTTTTGCATATAATCTAAGAGAGTAAGAATTGTGGTTTTGATCTATGATTTGGACTTGGATTAGGGAATTAAATACAGATATGGACTGATGAGCTTATAGGTAAACATGATCTACCCTTAGGCTCGGGTTTTGACCATGTGGGCTCGGGTTGACTTTTGTTGATTTTTTAGGAATTGATTAAAGATTGAAGTTTTATTGTTTAGAATTGATTTCTATGATGCTATTTAACATTATTAAGTATTATTTGGCTAGATTTGAGCCGGTTGGAGGTGATTTCTAAAGGAAGGTGATTTTGGAGAGTTGATTGAGTTTGTTAAGGTAATTATCTTGCCTAACCTTGTTGTAAGGGAATAACACTTAGGATTTCCTCATTTTCTTAATTTGAATGTGTGGGAAGTGACGTGTATGTGAGATGACGAGCTTATATGCGGGTGCTATGTATGATTCATAACCGGATTTGACTTTAGGTTTCTATTAAGCCTTGTTTGGATTGTGTGTTTTATATGATTCATGTTTAACCATTTGTATGACTATGTGAGCTTATCATTTTATGCTAGTTATCATGTTTAGGTTTACTATCTCTTAATTGACCGAGATGGGATATTTGTGAAATTATGATTATACTTCATTTAGCTGTACTCATGTTTCATATATCATACATACATCAGTAATTTATTGTTATTATGTCCTTGTGCACCTTATAGATTAATTGCTAGCATATGTCTTTTCTATGATGAAATGTTATTGCGGGTTGTTATGAATATGTTATATTTGGATACCTTATACCCTAACTAGTTGTTATCTAGAGGTATCAGAGCATTATCAAGCCCTGCTTAGCAGCTGTTGATGCACATGTCCTCATCATTTGTAAGAGAATAAAAGAGTAAATATTTAAAATTCAAGATGGATTAAAGAACGCACGATAAGAAGAGAAAAAAATGAAGTTTCCTTAATTCCATATAGCCTTTAGAAGATAAGTATAGACGTCTCTTTTGATGGGAACTTGAAACGATCCATCCTCTTTTGATGGGAACTTGAAGAACTATCATCGACTTGAATTATAAGATTAATGAATTATTTAGAACTATTTTGGAAGTCCCTAGATCTTTAAGAGAGGTTGGTATCCCTTGGTGCCTTATGATGTCACGACCCAAACGATGGGCCGCGACGGGTACCCAGTGCCTTACCCAACCGCCGAATACCAACATAACGTATCTTTTTTATCATACCATCATGGGTAAATGAGCCAGAATGTCTGTCATGATATAACCATAATAAAACATAAGGAAATACTCGACATAGGACGACCCAACATGGAATACAAACTTATACATGTGACATACATTCCTATAAGACCAAAATACTCACTTGTACGCTCAAAACATAGGCCGACAAGGCCATACAATCTTTCATATGAATGACATCTATCTAAAATCCTCCAAGAGTACATAAACATCATAAAGGAAGGGACAATGCCCCACTATACCAATAACTACATATCCAAAGCATACCAACCAAATAGGAAACTCCGAAGCAACTGGAGTACGCCAACACCTTCTGCTGAGCTGATCGATAGGCTAATAGGAGGACTGTCAATCTATCAATCGGGACCGACGACATGAAATGCAGCATCCCCAAGCAAAAGGGACATTAGTACGAATAATGTATCGAGTATATAATGCATGAAAAGCAGTATATAAAATACGTGAAAGAAACATGAAGTAAATGACTCAACCTGTAAGTCTGAACAACTCTGTGAATCATAAAACATTTATAATGTCATGCATATGCATATGAATGGCATATCATGCAAAGGTATAAGCATACATAACATCATCATGCCTTTGAGGGAATCCCATCAAATCATCTCGGCCTCATTGGGCAAAATCATCAAAGTATACCAGCTGATCAGGTGGCGGTGCGTATATAAAGCCGTAGCCTTTCCCCATACCACACATATATATAATATATGCATATATAATGCCATCTGGTCATGGGTCAATATACATGTATAAATGAGTGCAATGCATACAGAAGTAAGTCAATAAGATCTCTCGGAAAGTAATAAGTTCAATATGCCTTCGGTTAATATCAGGAAATACAATTTATCAACGTACTTCTAAGAATAGAGTCATTTGTGAAAGTTGCATGTTTGCTCGTTTTGTTTGTATCATATGGACCATGCCAAAAGGAAATAATGGATAACCTTAACATACCTTTATCATTTATTTAACCTCATGGCATTGGTTCAACTTGTTAGTAATTCAATCTACAACAACGATATGAAAGCATTGTTAAGCTAATGAAAGCTACAATTCAACACGGATGAGCGACTAGCTCGTCGAAGAGTAATTGGATAGCACCTGCCCTTATTCTTTTCCTTTCCTAAAATAAAACAACAAGACAAACATGTCGAGAATGTCAACAAACATATTACATCAATATCCCACCGTAAAATCCATCGCAATACGTCACCAAAACAATCCACACAATCTCACACAATAACCCAGTGTACTTTGCACTTTTCCATCCCTAAAATTTAGCTTGAACTTGAATAAACTTAAATATTGACAACCAAAATATACTCAGGTTATATATACTTGTTTTTAAGCCACAACACAACATAAAAATGAAGCAGTCCACAAATTACAGCAACTCAAACTTGATTTTTAGATTATTACTTCATCAATTCTTACTCTCACAACTTATTTAAGGCACCAATAAGCTTATAAACAATATGTCCAAGCAAATATTCATATGTGACAGACATATAATAACATGAAACTACTCCAAACAGTCCATAACACCTCAACAACTTCAACTCAATTTTCAGCCCCTACTTCTCAAGTCCTTCGGCAAATAACCTAGCTAGAACTTAGATAAACTCAAATAAATGAAGAAGACATGATTTTCTTACCTATATCAGATATTTTAGGGATGAAAAAATGGTAGTATATTTTCCTTGATGACCATTAACTTGCTTCACTTCAAATCCTTCAAGATTGGAGATTACCCTTTAACTTGAATTGAAAGATTAAGAAGATTATCAGCAACTTCTTGAGGGCTTGGAGTAGATCAATTTGGGAGAGCATTTCATGGCTCTCTTTATTTTTCTACTACTTGGATATTATTAGGATAGGTGTCTTGATTTAGACCCTAAAAAGGCCCTCTTGGCTAACCTACACATGTCTATTTAGGTGGACTAATTTGGGCCTTCCCTTTTTGCCACACCTACTTGTCACCTACTTGTTTACTTAATAGGTGTCATATGCTGCCCTTATTCACTTATACACATGTATTGTCCTCATTTAATATTCATGACATGTGTTAAGTAGCTCAAGCTAGTAGGAAGGGTAAGCAAGTAGCTCAAGCAAGTATCCCGGTAAGCAAGCAGCTCAATTTTATGTATCCATTATCTCATTTATTTTTTTCCAAGTTTCATTCATCTTAACTTACTTAAGACTTCAATAAACCTTCCTTAGCCTTGTAGAAGGATTTCATCCTTTTTTGAGATTACATTAGATAATCTTATAATGACAGTGACGTCTGATGTACGGGACGTAGCATCCTTCCCCCATAGAAACATTCGTTCCCGAATGTTAACTCTTATAGGCTTGTGTCAAAAACCTCTTTCTCGCAAAATCGGGTTTCGACATTGACAACTCTTTTAGAAGGAAGGATTACTAAAAGAGAGAGTCGCCACCTAACGGATTAAGGTGCGTTAGGGAACCTATTGCAAATAACTCGGGTTTACTAGTTTGCGTCACCAAAGATCAGGTAAGGGCTCAAAGTACCTCGAGGAGAAGGTGTTAGGCACTCCTCGAGGTCCACAACGGTGGGTCCCGACTGAACTCAAATCATGTGAATTAGTCTAAGATAAAAGAAACAATTGACAAATGAAATAAACGATTTATTTTAAGTTTTTTAGCCTAAAGGATCACCCCGTACAACATAAATAATACTTCGTAACTCCCTCAAGATGGGGTGTTACTCATATTATTCAGCGGGCACAGACTATCATCTCCTGCTTCCCGATTACTATCTTTAAGTTATTTACCTAAAGCGCTCTAGTCAATTCTAAGTCGTACTCTATGCGTGCACTACCCGTCCCATGCCTTGGGTCCAGGAGGCATTTGGACCTCTATTTCAGGGTGGTTCTAGACCTTAACTTAGGTTGCTCAAAAGGAGAAAACTAGGCGACATACAAAAACAGTTAGGACTTTCAAATAGAAACAAGTATGGGCTCAAGTTACCCTCTGCATTTAGACATCAAATGCACGCCAAACTGATTAGCATTGATAGTTGCAGATTTTAATAAGTTAAGGTTCCAGAACCCTATGGGCAGGATCTCTATGTGACACTGAATTTAATGAGCAAACATTTTATACGTAAAAGCCTTTTCTATTAATACAAATTCTAAAACCGACATAATTGCCTACTGATTGCAGGTATAAGGGATTAAAACCTATAAGGCATGATGTCTAGGTGATTCACGCAGTAACTAACAATGGTAATCACATGAATATGTTCAGAATTGCTTAATCGAGTCCTATAGGCATGGTTTCTAGAATGATAATTAGCACAGTGTTGAAAACTCTTAACGAAACGAGCAGGGCGATAATTAAAACGGATTCAGACTCTATAGGCATGATTTCTAGAATTAAACTGATTTTATATCCTATAGGCATGATTTCTATAATTAAAAAACTGATTTTAGATCCTATAAGCATGGCATCTAATTTCTAGATTAAACCGTAGATAAACAGAATCCTATGCATACATTGAGATATTAATCATTCAATATCCTATAAGCATGGTTTCTAACAGGTAAAAGCAGAACACATTTGAACCAAATAAAGAACCTATAGGCAGGATTTCTAACGCACATTTGAGCAAAGTAATGAACCTATAGGTAGGATTTCTACCCATTGCAATACAATTGTAAGATAAAACCCCTTTCCCAATTTCACTAATACCCCAAAATGTTATTACAAGAATTATTACAGACCAGAATGAATGGAATGGATTACAAAGTAGAATAACTATAGGGAGCCTGCAGCAGGCCCAAAGATATACCCAGCCAACCAAGCCTGCATTCTCATGGCTCATAACAGCTCAAAATTATATCTTCATGGACATAAGGCAGCCAGGAATTAAGTGATTCACCCAGTGGGCATAAAACAAAGTTGAGCATATAGAACCAAGACCCTAATATGTCAGAGTTCCCAAGGGCTTCAAGAACCTAGGGCAGTGCTCACACTAGGGAGGTTAACATAGATAATTCAGGGGAGAGACTAGGGACTAAGTCATAGTGTGTCAGAGTTCACAAGGGTCTCAAATGAACCCTGAGCAGTGCTCACACTAGGGAGGTCAAAGGACAGAACCTACGTAGCCTTGGCTTTCAGCCGGCTAAGAATGGGATTCAAAGAGCTTAGGTGACAAGTGAAAGAAGGGACCAAAGTTGAGAAACAGGAATTGCGAGATTTAAATAGACACGACCAAGTTGAGCAAACAAAGCAAACAGTTGAATAAATCACAGAACTTTAAAAAAACAAGTTGAATGTAAACTGAGAAATAGGTCCCACACGTAGCGCAAAAGCAGTCATATGCTGAAAAGAAGTTGAGAAAAGAACATGTTTGCAGGATTGACAAAGATTGTTGTACACAGGTGCAAAACAGGTTGAAACATGGTTGAATTATGCTAAGTATACAACCCCGTATTATTACCAAGAAAACAGGAAAACATTATGATGAGTCAAATAATCATAGAAAGAGCAGGGCATCATGTTAGCACAGGGGTGAGATTACAATCACAAATTAAGACACATATGCAAAACTATTACTATAGAGTGGAAGGTAAAATCATGTCAAGTAGCAGATATAGGCATTCAAGCTTTGTCATAGTGGTCTAATTAGCTAAAGATGATCCGATTATAACAAAGGTTTAGCCTAACATTGCAAAGTAACAATTCAAACATGTTGAGACAACTGTTCCAAATCACAAGCAAACACTAGAGGGGTATGGGGTCGAGTGATCATGTTGAGTGACACAATAGCAGAGAGGCAGATTATGACTAATAATGAAGGTCTTAACACAGGCTAACATAAATGTGAGGCATCAACTACAGGGATTCAGGACAAAGTAAGTAAACATGTTCATGAGCATTCAAGAGTCAATTCACTAACTGAATAAACCTTAAGAAGGTTCAGATTAATCAGGCTAGGAGTAGATAACTTCAGAACTGGTAGCATTAAGAGCAGTTAAATGCTATAGAGACTAAAAGCATATAAAGTTGACATAACGATGTCTAAATATAACTCTGAAGCATATTGAACCATGGATTCAGTAGTAAGAACACATACAAGTTAGAGACACGTAAGGATGAAATTGCAAAAGTCAAGTGACTTACCAGTTAAGCGAAAATGCATAAAATAACAGAAGTCCACAATATTCTGAATAGCAAGATCTCAGAACTAAATGGCCTTGGCTTTCAGCCGGCCAAAATCAGTGTATAGAATGCAATATCAGAGTAAAGCTTTAGATCTAGTGAGGCTATCGTGAAAAAGAAATGTCCTCTAAAGGGAATGGGGGAAGGGTTTATATAGTGTAGAAATCGAACACATAGACATGGAAAACAAATTATTCAGATGCAAACAAGATAGAAAGAAAATATTCCAGAATCAATTAGAAGCGATTTTAGAGCATAAATTAGAGATTTAGTAAATCAACAGGGAAACAGACAAATAATACCAAAATCGTTCAGAGTCATATTTAAGGCAAAGAATATAGTAAAAAAATAGGGAAAGATAAGGAAAAGGAGTAGTCAAACACAGAAAAGGAAAAATATCAAGTAAGAATCGGTAAGAAACAAAGGGGAATTCAAATCCTAGTTGGCAGAAGTCGAAGATTGGCCGAAATCTCGGCTAATCGGACCCATATAGCCATGGTTGTGAAGCATATGAACGAGATACATATCCATATTCAAGTAGTCAAGAGAAAATGGTCGAAATATGAGGTGTAGTACTTGCCATGTTTAGGTAAGTACTAAGAGGTAACATAGAATCGTAGGAGATGGTGGTATAATACACAAAAGGTAAGAAAATCATGGATAAATCCATGATTAAGGCAGATTCAGAGAGGTTTTTTGAGAGTTGGCAGGTTAGGGTTTTCATAGAGGAGAGAATAGAGAGGCGGCAGGTTTGGAGGGAATGGGGTTAGGGTTTAGGGTTGAGTGATATAAGGAAAGAAGGGAGTCGTTTGTGAGCCGTTGATCATTTTTGATCAACGGTTGGGATTTGAGAAGGGGTTGGGTCGGGTTTTGACTGGGTTGGGTCGTTTAGGATTGGGATGGGCTTATTGGGCCAAGGTTTGGGTAGTCAGGTCCGAAATTAGGAGGAATTTAGGGCTAGATTTTAAATACACAATTTTAATCAAATAAATAATTTATAAAAGTAATAAATAAATAAAAAAAATATCATTTGTGCATGAAAATGATTAAAAACAATAATTTAACATTATAAAAATATAAAAAGTTGTTTTTTATATAAATAATGCAATTATATGTACATATGGGCTATTATTGCAAAATGTGCAATTTAGCCCTAACAAATGCAAATGTAATTATACGAAATGCACTGAAAATATATAAAACCTCATATTGGTATAAATGATAAGTTTGGATGATTAAATCATCATAAAAATAATTAGGTGGGTAATTATTGGATATTTATATAATAAAATGCATAAATAAATTGATTTAAAGTCTTTAAAAATCATGGAAGATTATGAAAAATACTTGTGTATGCTTGTAAATCGAATGATGATGCATATGCACTATTTTGAAAGTATATATATATTTGAAAAAATATGAGAAAAAAAGTGGGTATCAACAACTGCCCCTCTTTACCCGGGAAGGATGAAAGAGTTGTCGAGTAAAGAAATGATGACCGATTTTGACCGAATGGGGTGATTTGAAAAAATGTAGGCCGCACTATGGTCTCTAAGCTGCCTACATATCCCTGGTTTTACAAGAATTAGGCCATGTGTAGTTCTGGATCCAACGGTGGAACGAACCAATGGAGTTGTTGTAAGAACGGACAAAATATTCTGGATAGGACAAATCGGGATTGAGAATGGTTATGGATACTTAAGTAGGTATCAGATGAGAATGGGTAATGGACTTTGATCGGTTACGTTTGAAATAATTGAAGGATATGGACGTTGAATGGAAACTGGAGCGAAGAATGCTCTCGTTAGGATAACGGTTACTTCCTGGATCACCTGCAAACTCAAAACACGATGTATGCACAATATATATATTGATTATTGCAAGAATTTAAACATGATGCAAATTCCTTTTGCACCATGGAGATCGTCTTTGGACGGTGAGGATGATGTCCTTAGACCATGACGTCCCGGGCCATGATTTGTGAGATTGGGGATTCACAGGCGATGAAATGATGTTCTCGGGCTATGAAGATGGTGCCTCTGAACCATGATGCCTTTGAATAATAATGTTCAATATTAAGAGATCCTCAGGCCATGGCATGGTGTCTTTCGGCTATGAAGATGATGCCTTCGGACTATGACGCCCTAGGAAAATTTGGCTATGTATCAGGCCATGAGATGCAAAGACATGATGCTTGAGATAGGACAAGACATAGCTTAGTCTTGTGTAAGGTTAGAGGCAGAGCTCAGCCTCGATAGAAGAGAATGATGCAAGGTTTTTGGAATAGAGCAACATTTAGGGTCATTTAAGGAGAGACAATGCTTAGTCTCGTATGTG
Organism: Nicotiana tomentosiformis; assembly: GCF_000390325.3. Lineage (NCBI taxonomy): Eukaryota > Viridiplantae > Streptophyta > Magnoliopsida > Solanales > Solanaceae > Nicotiana > Nicotiana tomentosiformis. The sequence continues at coordinate 161,651,190 of NC_090813.1, read as the reverse complement.
GGGGGGGGGAGGCAGAGCTTAGCCTTGTGCAGTTGAGAGGCAGGGCTTAGCCTTATGCAAGATTTGAGACAATGTTTAGTCTCATGCAATGGGAAGGCAGAGCTTAGCCTTATGCAATTAAGGAGGCAAGGCTTAGCCTCATGCAGAGATTTGAGACAATGCTTAATCTCATGCAATGGGAAGGTAGAGCTTAGCTTTATGCAATTAAGGAGGCAGGGCTTAGCCTCATGCAAGGTTGAGACAGTGCTTAGTCTCATGCAATGGAAGGCAATGCTTAGCCTTATGCAGTTGAGGAGGCATGGCTTAGCCTCACGCAGGATGAAGACAATGCTTAGTCTCATGCAAATGGAAGGCAATGCTTAGCCTTATGCAGTTGAGGAGGCAGGGCTTAGCCTCATGCAAGATGGAGACAGTGCTTGGTCTCATGCAAGGGGAAGGCAATGCTTAGCCTTATGCAGTTGAAGAGGCAGGGCTTAGCCTCATGCAAGATTTGAGATAATGCTTAGTCTCATGCAAATGGAAGGCAATGCTTAGCCTTATGCAGCTGAGGAGGCAGGGCTTAGCCTCATGCAGGATGGAGACAATGCTTAGTCTCATGCAGCGAATAAATAATAAGTTATAGCGGAGTATTTCTTAGTTGTGGATGAGTTCGGTAGCCTTGTTGTTGTGAAGACGGTGATTCTAAGGTGCGCACGTACTAGCGACTATCTCTTGTTCCTGTATTCAAAGAAAAATTGTGAGTTTTGTGGGGGAGGTTGGTTCGTGCCTTTGTCTGCTCAGCTCCGCGTTGGAATCCTGTTCGAGTTACCATGGGTAGCATCTGGCTAAAAAATAAAGTTTTTGAAAAATATGCATGCATAGTTGTTCAAAACACAGTAATGTGCAATTTAAAAATTGATTACATGAACCAATAACTGCGACATTGTTAGAGACATTGCGACCTTCTTGCCATAGAATTTTGAGGGTCCTCCTCAAAATTCTACCCCAGTTACCTAGACGAATCTCTGGCTGTTCCGCATACAGTGCCGTTGGCTGAACTTGCTTTAGAATTTTGAGGGTCCTCCTCAAAAATCTGCCCCAGTTTCCGATTATGGGGAAAAATAGAAATTTTATTTTATTGTGACCGAACCCACAAGGCCGCCTACGTATCTCCTCTTAAACGAGAATCAGGTCATGCGTAGTTCAGTTACATCAATTGCATAAATGTAAACAACTTTAAACATAGTATCTTTTGACTGCATCTGAGTTGACAGGCTTTGGCCAAATTTCTCCATCCATTTCTGTGAGTATGAGTGCTCCTCCTGTAAGTACACTGTGAACCATATAAGGCCCTCACCAGTTGGGTGAGAATTTTCCTTTGGCTTCATCCTGATGTGGAAAGATCCGTTTCAGCACCAGCTGCCCGGGTGTGAACTGTCGAGGTTTGACCCTTTTGTTGAAAGCTCTAGACATTCTGTTCTGATAAAGCTGACCATGACATACTGCATTCATTCTTTTCCCATCTATGAGGGCTAAATGCTCATAGCGGCTCGTTATCCATTTTGCATCACTGAGTTCAGCTTCTTATATGATTCTCAAAGAAGGAATTTCTACCTCGGCGGGGATGACGTCTTGAGTACTGTAGACCAATAGATAAGGAGTTGCCCCGATTGACGTGCAGACTGTGGTGCGGTATCCCAAT